>NW_026925701.1:205000-262126 GCF_032062105.1 Saccostrea cuccullata
TATCTATACACTGAAACGGGCAGGCGGCGGTTTAAAGATGCTGGAGTTTTTCTTTTTTTAATTTCTTCAAATCATGAGAAAAAAATCACGATAAATGAACGATTGTCCTATATAAAACTTTATTTGAAAAATAGATCAATTATGTAATGTCTCTTTAAAATATCAAGTCTGGTCTTTGACAGATTTCATTAAGCAAAATTTGAAGGTATTTTTGTTGAAAATGGGGATAAAAAATACATGTATAAAAAAAAATTTGAACATATTTCATTTACCCCTGCTTTTCCTTCAAAACTCAATCTTATCTGTATCAATTTTTTGGGAGTATTAAAACTTCTAAATCCGCTAATTCGTGACAAAACAGAAGGTCTGTACACCGCTGTCTGATAGCTTTAAATCGTTTCAATAATATCTTTTAGTGCGAATAATTCCTTTCGCGGATTTCAATACCCTTATTCACACCTCGTCCTTATAGAAAAGGCCCAGCCGAGTACGGCGCCTGCTTGTCTGCATACCTTTGACAAGTATAACCAACGGTTAGTATAATGTTTGTTCAGCGGCATCGAAGGCGACAGGTAAGGCGCTATTCCTTAGATAACTTCACCCCTTTAAAACCAGCTTGTTTCTTATTGTAAGGGAAATCCAATTAGAGTGTAGTTGGTCATGGGTTTAAGCGAAAAGAAAACCTTTCTACCCGCCGGAAGAAATACCCAGCTTCATATGGTGAAGACTTGTACATCAATCGAATACACAATACACCGACAAACATAAATGAATAAACATGAATTAAAAAAAAAAGAACAGGACAACTTTTTCGGAATAAGACTCTAACATATCTGAAAATATTCAATAATATTTGCATTTAAAAACGATGATTTAAAAATGATAAAAATTGAACGGTTTCTGATAATAAATTAACAACAAAAACGTGAATACAATGTAAAACTTTCCAGTAAAAAAAAATACAATTTCTTGGTATTACAAAAACGAATTCTTCGAAATTATCACATCAAATCACGATGCTTCAATGAAGATAAAAAAAGAGGGAGACAAAATAAAAAAAACAACAACATATTTCTATAAATGAACACCACAACATAAAAGAAATGGTAACGCAATCAAGCAAAAATCTTAGTTATTTAATAGAAAGAAGCATCTTCCTGACACCCTTGTTATCAGAGTGCCAAAACCATCTGCTTGCCGCTGACGTAACCAAATATGGAAGAGTGTACAAGATAGATCAAAAAGTCAGATAAATTCGAGAAGCAGTCAAGGCCTAAATGTACTGCCTGTCACCACCAAGGTATAAATGTTACCTATTTTGTATAATGACTATAGGAACTCGGATTAAATTATGCATAGATTTGCTTTAATATCTGTTTTAATCTTCCGAGTGTGGAGCCAAGGTTCTTTGACAAGCATGACGAAACTCTCGTGAAATGCACATAGCTCATTAAAATGAAATATACATAGGATTCATTAACATGTTAAATTATCTATGATTAATTGAAGGTTGTCAATTTCATCAGTATACATAAAAAATACAAATATAACCGTTTTTCTGATTCAAAGATATATCGTTTTCACTGAAAATTTTTCGTTAGACCTAGATTCAATATGCTTTATGCCTTAAGTAAGTTGTATTAACTAAATATTTTGTGGGGAAAAGTAAATTATTAGAATTTTTCAAGTTTTTTATAGACTTTTTTTCACCACTTCAGAAATTTGGACGTGAATTCAAGTTTGATTGTATTTTACATAACAAATAATACAAACTTATATTAAGCTTGGAAGCGTCTAAATGCCTCTCTTTTTCAATGAAAGAATCATCCCAGTTCTAAAGAAAATGGGACATATCTATAGATGAATATACCTTGCCTATCATTTTGTTTTATTAAGGATTTTTTTTTTGTAATGTTGAAAATTGTATATAAAAAGATCAAAACTATGCTGTCTATTTCTATACATGTACTTAAAACGACAAGGATTAGATATTTCAGCCCAACCTCAACTTCGCCTACTCATTGCGACAATCGATTCGAACAGTTGTATCAGAGTAATTTTGAAACACACTGTATGCATTCCAGATAAATCATTAAATAACCACCTGTGCTACTACAGGGCGGTATAAAAATCAATATACCCCACGTCGCTAATTCACTTCACGAATTATCACAAAAGATTTTTTATAACTCGTGTTTTCTCTAAACAATGTGCTTTTTAAAAAAAAATGCAGATATATAAATACTAAATATCAGTTGACGTTTAAAAATAAAGACCAACAATGATCATTCTTTTAAAATCTAAAATAAAATTAAATAGTCTTAAATCAATGAAAAGATGTGATGATGTTGTATTGATCTAGTCATCTATTTCTATAGATCCCTCTTTTTGTTTTTGTCTTTTAAGCGTTAAGAAGTTCTCGAGACAGCATCTCCTCAATGTTTCATCCCCTCAAAGCTGTCGCTTCAAATTGATCGCGTCCCTGGAAACCGATGCGGCAAAATTGTCTGTGTTTTCCAGCTGGTGACCTTATTCAGGTACATTCAATTTCCTTTTGTGACGGCCGGCTTGTCACCTTGGTAATTGATGACCGAGCCCCAGAGCCTAGCTTGATGCCAGAAGTGACATCTGGACAACGCATATCAAAGCATCTAAACGTCTCTTTCTCCCTTGTCTGTATTTTGTTATTATTAACAATATTTGACCTCAGGTGAAAAGTCCCATGTTTTTTTTTGCCTGTGTGATCCCTGTTTTTGCGATTTGCTGCCAATCATAATTGTCTTGTTTTTGAAACTAAGACACATATTAATATCTTATATAAAAGATGCAATTAAATTAATTGATTATTCAAGAAAGCTCTACGGACAAGTCTTGCAAATTATCACTGTGGTTGAAACATTTTGAAATTGTAAAGGATTTGTTTAATTTTCTCATTTTTATTGGTTTATTGACCTTCTAGTATCATAAATACTTTTGACTTTTAATTTTATTTATAAACAAGTGTAATCCACCTGTATTCACCTGTTATCAAACAAAATGTAGGTGCAAAAGTACTTTAACTTATTTGTCAGTCTGCATTGTTTTAAAATTCGCTTTATGTCCATGTGATTTTAAAAAAAAAAACTCAGATGCTAAAACGACTTCGAAATTATTTTCAAATGCATCTGTATTCTCTTTTTCTAATTAGCCATCGATTCGAGGATTTTGTCATCTGTCTCGCTGACAATACAGCGCGTGTTGTATTGAACATCTTGCGTTCTCAGCGCCCAATGTGATGTTGAGCAACATCGTATTCAGCCTAACCACCTGCCAACATCCGGATGTCGCAAAAGGCTGCTGCTTCTAACTCCGTATGCACTGCAATACAGATCGTGTACAATATCAAAGAATTGGCCCTCTTTGTTTCCATGGTTAATTTTCTTGGAATACGCGCGGACACCTGCGTTATTCCACCTGGACCATCGTTCGCACTCCAATCTCTAATGAGCAAATTTGTACAGCACGCAAGTCGAGTTAGTCGACAGAGACGTATTCAGATAATCTTCATTTGTTGAGGATCTCCTTTGCACATGTCGATGGTAGTATGATATATGGCCTCTCATTTCAATTTTTAACGCCATTTTTAAACATTGAACAGAAAATTGCGCTTTTCTAATTGTAATAAAAATAATCTCTTTCCCACTCCCCCTTTATCTATTTTCAGCGTAGTCATCGGTGTTATCACGTGACCACATGACAAGTTTGTCATATTCACCCATCACTTATATTTTTTGTGTAAAAATCGAAATTCTTTTTTTTTCTAAGAAACACCATTTGCATTTTTCATCTAAAATGTCATATCAATTATAATTTTCCTCGACATGCAAACTATCAAATTAGCTTGTAGATTCTGAAATGAACAAGACGAAGTCACATTAAGCTTAGTGAAGTTACTCGGCATACTGGCGCGACCTAAAGGAAGTGCTAGATCAATTCCACGACAAACTCACCACACAACCTTAATTGTAACAGTGTGTGAAGACCTTTTGTATCATAAACTGCATACCAGAATGTCTAATTTTGATTATTTACGAATGAAAGAGCTCCTATTTTAGTCCGAAAAACAAAAAGAACTCAAAACCACACACCGATGTTTTTTCATCTGATTTACATATTCGGATTTGATAAATAATTCATCGCATGTTCGTAAATAAATAATAAATGCAATTCGAATTTGAAATGATTAAAATATTATTTTAAAAGACTTAACTTGATAAAGCTACCTTACAATTAAGTTGCAAAAATTGATTGGACCGTTTTAAGGCCACCCACATAAAAAATATATCATATTTTCTTCTCGTTGAAGTTATGGTAATCAGCGTTTTCCTTATTTAACTTGCTTGTTTTTTTTATATACATGTATATCCTTTGATGCTTAAAATGTTTTTGTGAAATGTTTTACGAATGTTTTTTCTCTCTTCTATTTACATCAAAAGGGACGCACTTTTAAATCTAAAAAGTGCATCATTTAGATAAAATAACATCTCAACAAGGGGTTGAAATTAAGTAAAAGTATTATTTATCAAGTTTTCAATAAATATAAGTCTCTAAAACCTCTAGAGCTCTGAAAGAATGATAGGACGATTTTTTTTTAATTAAAGTAATGAATATATATACTCACCGTCAATAGAAACGCAACACCCTAATTTTAGGGGTGAAAATTATATACTTACCAAGAAAGTTGACATCTTTTACTTTGCTTATTTAAAATGATTTTCATTCCATGTACCGGAATGTTTAGCATTTTTAATAAAATTATTGACAATATTTTGGGTTTTCAAGTTTTTGAAGCTGTTAATCATAAGTATTTTACTAAAATTACGGAAAAAATATCCTTCTTTCTCTTCCGGATGTGATGCCTGTTTTCCTCAAAGTAACTGAAAGCACGCATTTTCATTGCTAATGTTGGAAATTTTCAAAATAAAGAAAAGGGAGACTACAGATGCAAATATACACTACATAAACTTTTCGGGCTCATATGTTTCAAAAGCATGAATGACAGTTCCTTGACCGGAAGTCCAAGGGTTACTACACTACGCTAAGTTAGAGAAAAATCAGGATCTAAAATAGGCATTTAAAAAAGGACAAGAATATTTATTTCGCTCAGATTAAGACATTGATAAACTTAATGCATGGTAGAAATAACATGGCGGACTAGCACGTTTTAATTGAATGGTAGGAAGGGGGGATGTTTTAAAAGTTATTGTTACTTTCTAATTAAAGTAAAAGTTCAAATGAAGTATCATTGTTTTATTTATACATTTATGTATTCATTCTTAATCTTATCTTTAGACCTTAGAAAGTATAAAATAATATATGTCTGAGCGAAATAAATACCTTTTTTAAATGCCTGTTTTTCAGATCCTGAGGTCGAATTTTCTCTAACTTTGAGCCCGAAAAGTTGTTATGTAGTGTATATTTGCATCTGTAGCTCTCCCTTTTCTTTATTTTGAAAATTTCCAACATTAGCAATGAAAATGCGTGCTTTCAGTTACTTTGAGGAAATACAGGCATCACATCCGGAAGAGAAAGAAGAATATTTTTTCCGGACTTTTAGTACAAGACTTATAATTAACAGGTACAAAACCCTGAAAACCCAAAATATTGTCAATAATTTTATTAAAAATGCTATTTTTTGATTTCTGTTCAGGGAGCTAAAAATCAACTTCCGGTAATGGAATGAAAATCATTCAACCGTTAAATATATATAAGTAAAAAAATATATAGTTATATTGATTGTATAATTTACCCCTAAAATTAAAAGTATATTAAAAAATATATGTATTGTTTATATACTCTTCAAAAAAAGAAACGCATAGTGGAATTTTAGTGACACATTGAACATAAAGATTATTTAGTAAAATGATGCATTGATAAAACAGAATTGTAGTAAGCAACAGGAATACTATCTAAATGTCAAAATTACTCAACAATTTTAAAATTACAGTCAGTTTATTATTAAAGATCAATATCTGGTATGCCCCCCGCAGACACAAAAAATGTGTGTAATAAAAACTGTACAGGAATACTCTCCCACTCCAAATGTAGAACTTCAGTCAACTGTTGCAGAGCCTGGGGATGCGATTGTCTTTGGCAAATCATGTAAATCCGTTTTGTCCAATGCTGTTTAATTTGGATTCAATCTAGCGATTTAGATGACTGTGACTGAAACAGGTTGTTGTTTCTTTGCAAGAATAGGTGTGTCAAACGAGCCATATGTGGCTTGCATTGTGAGATTGCAATTGCAAAATTGAAATAATAAAAGTTTCCATATTCAAACCAAAAATCAACCTTATAATACCATTTTTCATATCATTACACAAGCATTAGCACTCTTAAACTTATAAGAGGCTTTGTGGACTAGTAGGTTAACCAAAATGTTATGCTTCTTAGTCATACTCTATTCATCTGAGATCACGGCTTGAATAATCTTTTTTTTTTGAAAACGGTCTTGTTGGATGATTTGTGCAATAGATAATGCAGATGCGTCAATTTGCATGTTCATGTAATCCTCGGAAGTGATGCTGTGCTGCTGATGCATATTTTTTCCGAACAATTTTCGATGTTAATGGTTTATGTTTTATAAATGGTCTATGTGTAACATTATCGCCCATTTTCCTTTTTGTGTGCAACATTCAGATGCAGCAATTTAAGGAAACGTCATTTTTCAGATTTATACCTGAAGGAATAGCATCGTCAACAAATGAAAATTCAGATAAAAATTTTAGGGAAAATTTTGCAAAATCATGTCTTTTTTCTGTGATGAACTTGTAGAATAGCAATCATTCATTTCACTCGAATACATCGTATTCATTGTATGACAAAACTATCAAAAATTTTCAGGGCATTGATCCTACTATGCGTTTCTTTTTTTGAAGAGTATATATTGATCGTGTAAAATTTATCCAAAATTTCTACAGGAGTGAATAGCTACTTCTTTTTGAATTATTAATGAGAAAAATATGAAAATATAAAAATAAGAGACAAGTTCGACCACGTATTTTTCTCTACTACGCCTTTTAAATAATAAAATTTTTATTACAAACAAAAACAACCCCACGCACCCTCACACAAACAAATGTAGATATTTTATCATTAATTTCAGAATGTCTATTAATGCTATGTCAATTCTATGTTAATGCATGCATATCCTTAACAATTTTAAATATTGTGATTATTTATGTCCTGTTCCATGTTTTTGCCTTACGAACATGTATAGCAATTGCATATTTGAATAAGTTTGGTAAACCACAGATCCTATCTGAACAATTCAGAGAAATAGCTTTTTATGTGATGCGCAGTTGTTCAGTTTATAACAGTAATTTGTAGCAGGGATTTCTTTCCATTTGTACAAACTTGTGGGCTTCATGACATTGATTATAAAATACTAATGAACAGTGTGAGTTTTCGTATAATTAATTTTTGACCGTTGTAAAATAAAATAAGGGAAATATATAGTGTGATAAATTTCATCATGGGTATGTTTTCACTTAGAATTTTGTGCAACACATTCCGAATAAAAATGATTTTATAAAGAGAAAAAAAATGTGTTTCAATTTCAGGTAAATTATGTTTTCCAAGATGTTATGCAAGTCCGCAAGCCAGTGTTTATGTTCTGTGTTGAAATTGTTAGATTTGTCCCTCTTTTACGACGGATATTTAAAAAAACCTCTTATCTTATTTTACTAGAGACTCACCTGAAAGTTTGTGTTTTTCAACCAAAACCGAAAAGCATCAACCAAAATATTAATTGTACGAAAGCAAATAAGAACAAAAATACCAATGAAAGCATTTGTATGGTAGTGGTATAGTGGTCTATTAATTGTCATAAAAGGTTTTCCCAGAGATATAATTGGTGCAAAGATGAAAGTACGAACCATCTCTGATCGTCCTGGGTGCACGCTAGTATTGTGTCATCAACGTTCGTTCAACAGAGCATATCACTGTTTGTCATTGTGATCTCAATACTAAATGTTCAAAAATATCACCCTAGTACAGTTAATTTTATCCATAAAATTATTGAAAAACGATTACGCAAACATTATATCAATTTGTTTGATCTTTGTGTTTTGATCAATATCAGATGGATTCTTGAGTGCACTGTCCCTATAAACAATGGAGAAAATAGAAGAAAAACACCCTTAATTTATACACGGGACTGTTTACAAATGCATATATGAAAAAAAAAAATGAAAAAAGTAAATTTAAAGGTTTATATTTTATTTTCAGAATAAAATTCTGATTGTTCCTGATATATCAGTTGACAGTGGTACTGTACGAATAAAATCAGATGATTTTTCTCACAGGTAAGAATAAAAAGTATAGGTGTATCAAAGAAAGCTTGTCTACTTTTTTTTTTTTTCAAGGAAAAAAATAGTTCCGCAAATTGATTTTATTTAAACTTCTTAGCTGATTATATTTAATAATTATGAATTAAATATGAATGAATATGGATAATTTTGTTGTCGAAAAAGTCCAGGAAAATCAAGCAACCCACAAGAGAGTTTCAGTGCTAGGAATCTAAATTACATATTAAATTTATCCTATCAATTCTAATGTAAACACTAGCAAGGCCTATATTTACTACTAATTGCATAGAATTTAATTTCAATTGTATAATTCATTTTTTAAAAGATTTTTAATTTTTAATTTTATTAGTGATATTTTCAGTCTAGGAACAATCTCCATATATTTCATTTACCCACTATAGAGTCTAAGGCACAAAGGAAATTTGTATATTTTGTCTTAAAAATTATATCAGGTCAATATGCAGATATTGAGGAGAGACAAAAAAAGACATCTAGAAACAGAGGCAGAACCAGGTGCCAAGGATGAGGAAGCATCCCCTTGTCTACTGGTAACACCCGCCGTCTGCTCCTTGCCATATTAAAAAAAAGGAGGGAATTTTGTGTAAACAAAATTCAATTTAAAACATTTGTTAACGACATTTTGTATTTTGCAAACAAGGTCATTTTAACGACCATAAAACTAAAATATGTTAATATTAAACGAGATTGTTGATATCCTTGCATTACCAACTTTTTTGTAAATGCATGTATAACCTTATCTGTTCAGGAAATTTTTCGTACGTAGAAAATACCTTTGCGTATAAAATCAAGGAAATTAAGTTGACACTAGAAAAGTTAAAGTCGACATTTTAAAAGAAATGAAATCTTTGGGATTTAGAGAGATATTAAATCTCAATTTTATAGTAAAAGTTAGGCGTCTTCTCTAGCAATTAATGTTATGCACAAAACCAATAAAAGTCTAGGCCATAATTTTATAATTGATCTCTAGTACAGTTGCTTAGTAGTGATGCTACGAAAAAATGAAAAGTTTGATTGCACATTGTTAAAATATATGTCATCATAATGCACAAATAACCCCATCTTATCTGAATTTGTATTTAGATGACAAAAGGATTTTAATAATACTTTGTTTTATTGATGCTTAAAAAAGTATATTATAATATTATGTTCCAGCAAAACTCAAGTTTATGTTTTTTAAATTTAATCTTTTTAGTATCTTTCATCTGAGAAAATTATCTTTTTATTTATATTTTTTACAAATTTACTTTTTCCAATCCTAATGAAGTGCGTTATTTTAAAAAAATTCCAATGTAGGTTAAGGGACATAACCTGTTTTCTCTTTGCTTTATTCTCTATGTCTTAGAATTGATAGAGTTGTGTTTTTGTATATCAAACATTAATTGTGCATTAAAGTGGAGTATTTAACTTTTTAAAAATCTTTTATTTTTCTACATTGCCTACTAGCCCCTCTAATTGACCTAATTGAATTTAAATTTATAATATTCTTAAACTAGATTCATGAACTTCATAAAATTAGTACAAACGATATATATAATTACAGAATTGGGTAAATATTTTACTTAATATATCAAAAACAGCGAAAAAGAAATTTTTAAAGTAAAAAATAAAAATAAAAACTTGTTTTACAACGTTTTTCTTATGTTAAATATGGGCATGTGTGAAAATGCCTAAAGGAATTGAGCAGTTTGATGTTGCAGTTTTCCAAAATCAGCCAAATCAAAACTTAAAAGACTTCAAATTTGATGCAGCCATTCCACGTGATAAATAGAAAGAAAGAAGTTAACTTCTTCAATACAAAATGGCATTAGGAGATTCGATATATTGTAATGTCAACCTAAAATTATTTTGTTTTAAGAATTATTCTTATTCTTTGCAAAATATTGTTTGGTTGAAACATGTATATAAAATGTGCTGAAATTTTTGATAAACAATATCTATACAGTGAACAGGAAAATAGTTCAATATTTCTAAGTTCAACCTCCCTTATCTATAGGTATGAGGTATTACACAGTATATACTATCATTCCCTGCAAAATGTCTTAGAACTGATGCCTTCGTACCATCAGTTTTCTAAAAAGGATTTTGCTTTTACAGAAGGTATTCAATAATTTCGTTTATTGTCAATTTTGCAAATTCTTTGGTTGTACATGACCTTGTTTGAAAAGTCATTGGCTTGAAAATTGAAAACTTTTTAAATACCATTTGTTATACTACTAGTATTTGCTTTTACACTAATTGTTCTACTTACTACTATGTTTAACTGAATTCAAAATGGTTCACGACATATGTGACCGATCGACAGTTATCCTCCTTGGCACAGGATCCCGTCCTAACGAGTGTAACCAGGGGTCCGTGTATTCTTTGCTTCCAAATCTTCATTATTTCATTGTATTTTGAACTTATTTACTTTCAATTATCTTCAAATTTTCACGTGTCGTTATTATGCTAGTATGTTTATACGAGTTTTTATATATTTATTTTTGATTTTCTATTCAAAGGTTGTTAAAAATGTTACCAGAATACCTTATTGTCATCGTCTGTGGTCGGTTCTGACAATTGATATATACAGGTACAATGACATATATGTGCCGCATTAATCTTTTTATTGTTAGGATTCTTTTGTTTGACAGACTTTATTGAAGAATTCCTTAATTAGCCTCTTAATGTTTATGCTTCTTATTGTTTATAAGGTTTAATAAGAAATATTTAAGAATGACATTTATATTAATAAAAGCTTTAAAAAGTTGGAGATTGATCAGGAGCTTCCACATAAACGGATTTCTTCCTCCTATACTGCCAAAAATGCATTATTTTTGCATGGATTATACACATCTATAGGTAATTTACAGAAACTGGCCTTAAAACCGGTCTTCTTAATTCCAAGCATCGTACATAATGAAAACCAAATAAAGACACATTGAAATAGTTCAGATATCACAAGAGAAGCGTTGCAATTTTGAAGGCATAAACCTGGCTTTTAAGGTATTTCAATTAAATGATTCAGTATTTCACTGTCAGCTTCATTTCGAAAATATGCAGCTGAGTTTTGTATTCTAATGTTCATTGGAACAAATTAGCATGTACATTAATCAGCTTTCTTTTAAATGATAAAATTTAAATATAGATGCAGTTCCATCAAGGTACATGAATGTATCTTTTCCATGCTATATATAGCCTGCATCAGATAAAACTGAAAATCTTTAGAAATCATCTTGAGCGACTGGATTTCCATATTTTATAGGAAAAAAAACCAGGATGCATTTTAACATAATACACTTAACTTTAAGTCTGTTAAAAAATATTATTAATACATAATACATGTACATGTATTATAGTTTTGAAGCTAAACACACTTTTTAACATATAAAAGATATCTTCCAGCTTGAATATTGAATAAGCATGTTTTCACACATACTCTTAACCATTAGTTGGTTACAATCTTTATTTTTGCAACAATTCTAATTTCTGAATTAACAAATCAGCTTAAATGGCCAACTTATTTCAAAATATACAATATAAAATAGCATTTGAAAGAGTATTTTAACACAGTTTTAATCAGACGAAAATTTTTCACCATTTTACATTTTGCCAATAGATTCATAAAACATTTTTGCTCTCGACCGGAGACTTTCAATACTACTGCTAAAATGAGGATCCGATCCAACGCCATCCCTCTTGTAGATTCCGAAGGACATGGGTAGATCGTTACTGAAACTTGTGGATTTGCGGAACAAAGATGGAAAGGTTTCTTCAGGCACACAGAAAGGCAATCCAAAGTTGTGTGGCGGAGGGATACCTAAGTGTCTCTGATTATTAAATATTTGGAATGGCGGTAACGCAGTTGGAGATGGGAATGTTACTTTTTCTTTTCCTGAGGAAAATAATCATTTTTTTTATTAGAATAATAGCTAGCTATTTCAATTTCTACTGACGGAAATCTAGATATTTTCTTTCAAAAATTCAGGTATACACAACTTTATCTGCTTCTTTTGAGAAGGAAAAATATTAAATAAATATTATTCAAATAGTTTTAGTTTAAAGAAATCAGTGAATGAAATGAAAATACATGTATTACCAGTTTGTTCTCCAACATGTGGTGACATTTTATGTGACATTGTTTCATCTCTGCGATGATTGTTTTCCCTTTCGTCATCCTTGTTTCGTAATTCGGATTTTTTAATAACAGGCGAATGATCAGAGCCATTACTGTTGTTTACTATTGATTCTTCATTTTCTAGTCCAGATTTAAGTTCTGAAAATTAACAAAAAGGATATTTTATATTTTTATGTTAGATTATTCATAAAAAAGAAATCTTTATAATACATGTATTGAGTAATTGATTAAGCGATGAGTACCGATATTGAGTAGGAAAGTTATATTAGCAATAATATAAATCCCCTTTTCGTTTTCTTAATTGCTTTTTCAAGTACAAATAGAGGCACGTGAGAAGGAAATTGCATAACTTAATTATGCGATTTCTTGAATTAACAATTTCAAAAAAGACGGAAAAAAATTAAGGATGCATATGAATTCTTTACATATATTGGTTACCTATGTCGATATTTGGTTGCTTTTGTCCCCTTAAGTATTGTTTTTTGTTTTGTATTTTTTTTTTATTTGAGAAGGCTTAATTCAACAATGACAATAGTTATTTCAAACATACTCTAAAATCACGTACAAGTACATGTGTCAGTAATGAATAATTAACTCCAAATATGCATTATAAGAGAAAAAGATATTTCTACATATTTCAAATTAATTTTAAAATACTGATAAAAATAAGTAAAATTACTTGATAAATAAATGGATTTTTTCAAATCACAATAACAATATTATTTTTATGCACTGCTTTTCTAACCTGTCTCTTTCTCACACGAATCATCTTCATCATTCACGACATCCACAATGACTTCTGTCGTTTCTTGGTCTGAATTAGTACCAGTCTCTGTAGAAGCATCTGCATCTACCTCTATCTCACCTGTCTGTTCACGTGACTGCGTTTCGACATTACCTGAATGATCACGTGACTCCGTTTCGACATCTTCTAGGTGTTTGCTCTGCTCTGTAACAGGTGCAGTTTTCTGCTTTTTCCTAAATTTGGCTCTTCTATTCTTAAACCACACCTGAATGAAATAACTTCAGTCTGAACATTTGATTTACATTTTATTATTGCAATGAATACATGAAGATAAAACATTATTTATGTTGTTATAAGAGAGGTTATTTTAATACAGCAGCTGTGTGACAATAAATCATCGTAAACTTAACAAAACAGATATGAGAAATCATTAATTGAATAATATTTATGGTTGAACTATGTTTGTACTGTTATTCATTTGAACGAATTGTCATTGTTTGCAGATTTCTTTCCAGGATGTTGCTTAATTGTTGTATTAGAGCAGTCCATACGATTTAAATATACATACATGTATATTTTAGAATCATTAACGATTGTGAAATTGAACTTTAAATATTTTCTTTTTGTTGGTTGTATATTTATTCAAACAATTTTATACAAATCTTTTTTGAAAGTAATTTCTGAATGCAAACTAAAATAGTTAATTCACTCAAACCGCATGTATATTTGACATTAAAAACTTTTTAAAAAGTGTTGTGACTGCATGGAGTTAAAATCAAAGCATAGAGGAAACATTGACAAACAATGTCAAGTCAGCACAGTGCTTTAACCAACAGATAGATTAGATACTTGAATTCTGGCTTCTGGGAGATTTGTCATCATTGCCAGCCTCTCTCTCATAACGACGTCCGGATAATGTGTTTTAGCGAACGTCTTTTCTAATGTGGACAACTGTTGGTTCGTGAATGCTGTTCGGCATCGCCGCTGCTTCCTTTGACAACCAAATCTTGCCTCAAAAAGCAAATCTGCTGTAACAATCAGAAACTCTGCCACGTGAAAAAAATATTCAGCTACACCAACAAAGTGATTCAACAGTACTTCACTTTATCTGTAATTGGTAAGTGTAATCTGATAAATATTTTGTTAAATGATTATTCCTTGTATAGTAAAAATGTAAGCGAAAAGTATTGTCAAAATAATAAATTATTATAACTCGGAATAAACTTTATATAATGGAACAATGGATGAATAAAACATTAAAATTGTGTCTTTTCTGCAGGAGAAGGGTGTTGGAAGTTGTAGGAAAACGGTAGTCCTCGGTGGTCTCCAGTGAGTGAGAAAATTAATGTATTTCTTGTTTTTATGTAATTTTTATGTAATTAAATATACTGAGAGGAAGAATCAATCATATTATAATATTAAAAACATGTCAAAATTATTTTAATTAGACGCTGAGACAAATTAGTAAATTGAATCTACTAAAACTGTTTAAAAAGTAATTTTGGAAAGGTTTTTGAGTAACAAAAAAGATACTTTTCCATTTTTTAGTCCCTGATTAGTCTCTTAAATGATACTCAGAAATCTTTTATTGCACATCTACTGGACACCAACAGCCATTCTTTAAAAGATGAATAGGCTACTGTAGTAAATGAAAGAGATTTTCTGGAAACCTGATTTTTGTAGAAAAAAAATTGTTTTGAGATCCGACTTCGCCCCAAAGATGAAAATCAAAGATATACATCTACAGGATACCCCATTTACGTTCCAGAATTTGGTTTGTAAACTACATGTATTTAAAATGTAAGTGTTCCAGGAACTATAGATTCGTGAACTACGTTGTTTTTTTAATTTATCTCTCATTAACCCCAAAGAAGAAAATGAAAACTCGGAAAGCTTATTGGACATCCCTAGGATATCACCTACGTGTATCATATTCTAAAAGTTGAGTTAGCCATTGATAAAAATGTAAGAGAAGTCTGAGAAAGAAGGGTTTGCTAGCCGAACAGCCTAGACATCCGGACTTTATTTAGAAAGTAATGCTTTAATATCAAATTTAAGGGTTTTTAATTTTTTTTAGCTTTTACTTACCAGCAAGTTTGTCAGCAAATGACACAGATGGTGGTAATGCGTATGGTGTTCCATGGAAAGGAAAAAGAGCAGAGTGTGACTGAAAGGGGTAAGTTAAAGGGTTGTGCAGGCTCAAAAATGGTGGCCGTGGCGGGAAAACCATATGACTGTTGTATGGCTGCATAGCTTACAAATAAAATAACAAATTAATCAACATTCTGAATACAGAATTACTTTTAAAAATTTATTAATTGTATATTCAAATAGAATTTTCAAAATATTTCAACGGAAAAAATATAACTGCTCTTTAGTTTAACATGAAAATAGTTTTTAAAAAATATTTTTATATTGCATATGTGCATTCTTTCTTTACAAATAAAATATTAAAACTATTGAAATTATTTTATTAAATAAATAAATAAAAATAAGGAAAGCAAAAGAATAAAATAAATGATTTTTTAAACTTTAAAAATACGAAAAACCAAAGAAATTCACCATAGAGATGAAAAATACAATTCAATATAATATTTTTCGTATTAATTCAAATCTAAGTATACAAATTTTCATTTCGTTTCAAAAATAGAGAACAGAAGATAAATGTACGTGCTTTCCTACCTGTACTGAGGTTTAAGAGTGAAGAGACTGAACTAAGTTCATTTTACATTAAAGGTGTTGTCTTGAGTAGAACAAAATTTAAGTACCTTGCTAAACTAGGAGTAAATGAAATTGATATCAATTCTTTAGATATGATTAATTTAATCTTTGTGGAAAATAGAGGAAGAATAAATAAGAAAACTTGCAAGAGATGCATAATTAATTGATCTTAATTCAGGAAAACCGTTCTAGAGAAGTGTTTAAACATATCAATTTCTTTTCATCACTGTCTTCTCAATGAGAATTGAGAGAGTTTAATATGGGCCATCCCATTGTAATCAATCATTACCCCAACCAAACACTCTAAGATCGTATTTTGAGCTGCTAATCTGTTTGGAAAGGCGTTGATGTTGTGTGATCATTTCAGCTTTAGGAAGATGTCCGTACGAAATGTTTACTTGGAAGCCACTTCTTATAAGGAGTGAAACGTGTTTAAGGATTTAATCTTTAAATGAAGTTTAAACACTGTTTTATACATACTTGTCGATGAACCCCTCCAAATAAACCGTCACGGGGGCATGAAAAGGATATAGATGTTATTTTACACAAGATCATCTATTTTATTACGGAGACGATAATTTCGTTTTTTTGTATTTAATCCTTTTTGAAAATCCAATTTGCTTTTTACACAATGCTAAAAGTCTTGTTTTTAAAAACATTTTACGTATGCTAAAACAAAAAGAGAAAGTAAATTTGTTTGTCGTTGCGATTTACACACAAAGTTGCAAATCATACTTATAAAACAATTTATCCTGTTCTAACTTGTCTGCTTTTCACGACAGTCAAACGTTATCTAACCTATCTCATTAATAAAGTATCAAAAATAAATCGTTTCAACAGTTTTTCTTGCTTTAATTTTTGAATTGATTGAAATGTTTGAGATTTGAGCCCCTTATCAGTTTTTTCTCTATCAGTGTGAACAGAGACATATAAGTTTAATATGTATCTTAAAAGATTTAGTTACAGTTAACCTGTATTCAGCAGTTGATTTTAATAATCATAAATTCTACTTTCATTCGTGCATCTTTTTTTTTTTTTTTTTTTTTTTTTTTTTTTTTTTAACATATATATACTATCAAAGTGTCTAACAACCGAATGCAATTTTATTTTATCTAATCCAATACCAAAAATTCTATGAAAACAGTCTAGTAAAAAGTACTATAAAAATCCGATGTCAACGTATTTATAAACAAAAATAATAAAATTTCAATGACTGTAAAAAGACAAGAAACCTTGACCCGAATGCATGTCATTTTTTCCCATCGACTTTTGCTTTTTGAAATATAGTATTTTATCTTAATTACAATGAACATCAGTTGTAAGTTGTAACAATAGGGAAATGATAAGAGTACATAAGAATATATATAATTGTTTCCATTTTAAGCAGTCCTATCTAAGGTTTTGCTTTCAATTTTGGCATTAAAGATGCAAATTGTGATTATTTGTATAATCAATAACAATCCTAAGTAAAGGGATGTTCACAAGTGAAGATCTAATTACCAATGAATGTAATGTGTCCACCATTTCTATATTTTTCAAGGCTCTTGTGTACTTTTGGAATTTGAAATAAAGTTCGTAGAGAAAAGATTGTCTTTTTGTTTTGCTTTTGTGAAAAAAAAATGTACACTTTTAATTTTTCTATATTTTTCGAAAACAAGTGGCCTTTAAGAAAAATACATCACGAACTTTTTTCATTATACATTTTTGATCTTGTCATTATACTTTTGGTTAATTTTATTAATATATGTAAAGACATAAAATTCAGGCCCCAGGATCATGAGAAAAGATTGTCTTTTTGTTGTAAAATGTTCATTATTTTGAATCTCTAATTTTAAAAAAATGTACATTTCTAATTTTCTTTTAAAATATTCATTTTTATCCATGTTAGGATGTGTCCTAATTTAACTTTGAATTTTGATGGCATTTTTAGTTAATAAAAAAATCAATTTAACAATTTCTATACGGTAAAAAAATTGTTTTCCATTGTTATTCTATTTCTAAAATGTCATTGCATCTTTCCACCAGAGCATTTATTGATATTCAAATTATTTGAATTTTTATTAGAAAAACTTTTTTTTGTAATCTTTGTTAAAATGTAATTAATAAATTTTCTGTTTACTGTTAAAATTTTAATTATAAGTATTATTTATCTGATGGACATTTAAGGGTAGAGAATTTGGTCCTATTAGGGATGGAAATCCTTAATCCAAATTCGAGTACAACATGAATATTTTGACTTAAGTTTAAGATGTTTCATGATCCTGGGGCCAGGTATCATGCCTTTATAAGATTTCTCCAAGAGTGTATTTTCTTTCTGAATTGTCATGTTCAAATCAAACTCAATAATTTTTAACCTATATTTAAAAAATCAATAAATAAGAAATAAAGCAAATTAAAAATTGCGTGAGAAAAACTAATTTTGCTTTTATAGAATTTTTTTTTATTTTTCACTTTGATAAATGAATTATAGATTGTTTTAAATGTTTAAGTTAAAAATTACACTTTCATATTTATATAAGACTTATATATTATTGTTTTATGCCATTAACATTGCTTTAAAACTGCATTTCTTATTACTTCCTTTTGTTCAATTATCCATAAATTAAAGAATCATGTTTGTTCTTTTATTGAACATGACGTCTTCGCAGGCTAGAAATGTAATTCGTATATATAATTTTATTTTACATAAAGGTAAATAAGTCTATTTTTAGATTTTACTTTTTGACCGAAGAAAATAATTTATTTTCCCTGGAAATGGAGAAGTTTAGAAATTAATTAAAGTTCATGAACGAAAATTCATTATTATGAACTATATGAATTATAGTTGTTGAGTTTTCTGTTATGATGGATTATTTTTTTAAAATTAATACACGAATTAATTAACTCATATCTATCTTAAATGCATTTTCACCTACTACGTTATCTTCATTCATGAATTTTTATCAAATACTGAAATCATTCAATGTAAAGAGTGTTTTTTTTTTTTTTTTTTTTTTTTTTTTTACAATTTTTTTAATTTCAAGCTTTACCATCTGGTATAAACCAACACACATACAAGTGATAAATAATAAACATGATACCGAATTTATCCGATCATGGCAAAGAATACACGACGGATATGACCGACGACAGGTGATTATTACTTCTCTATGGCACTTGATCCATATTCTGATGTTTAATTTTCATATGTTTTTATTATGTTTGTTATCTTAATATTCTAATTCATTGTAATGAATTGCTGAGATCTCAGATACGAGTTGGATCTTTGAAAATTTCTAAGCCATATCTAGTACGCTGAAAATACTTCGCCAGTCATTTCAAATACAAAAGAAATCTGTTAATCAATTTTAATTTTTTTTTCTGTTTTGTCGAGTAATTTGAAAGATAATGATAAACTAAGAAGATTTTTAATGTGATGGCAAAAAATATCGAATTTACGGCATTTTAATATTAATTGTAATTCAGAGACAATATTAAGTTTAATATTTCACATGGGATTTTTTTAAACACGAGTTTTCCAAGTCACCAATTTGGAAATTTTTCTCAAAATATTGTAATATCATTGACATAATATTCCTCTTCATTTGTACATGAAATGCTTTGCAGTTAAGATGTTTTCTTTTCTAAAGCAATGGAATCAATTTGAGACTCTTCTGTTAAGAGTCAAATATATATTTATTAATCACGGTTAATTATCTGATGATAATACAATCATGTATATATAGTTTACTTATATATTTAGTTTATGTATTTAGTCGCTTAAAAATCTAATTGAGTTCAAACATCGATATTTACTGTAATGAAACTTTACTTAATGAAATATGAAAATGTTGGTGATGCTTTTTTTAAGCAATGTTTCGTAAGAATATAAATTATTTTATAACATGTATGTGTGAATTTTTATAATAGCTGATTAGTAAGTTACGATTTATACTTTTCATGAGAGAGAGAGAGAGAAAGAGAGAGAGTTTATATTGATGACTGTAATATATATTAATTTCCTTTTTTTTCAAATACGAAATTTCATTTTTTTTCCCTACCTGGCCTGAGTTTTAAAATGAAAAAAAATAATTCAAATATTATAGACCCTCGTTAAATGAGATACATATAAATTAAAAGAATAAAAGAACTATCTCAGTAAATCATCTATCATGTTAACCTTACCTGCAAGTGGAGAGGGAAAATCATTTAATGAGGGATGTAAGTCTTTATATGTTCGTGTGTGACACCGGGTCATACCCCTCAATAAAAAATAACGATCTTAACTTCATCAAATTTTGTGTTTATGTTTCTGTTTAATCATCTCGAGTAGCCTTGTCTCAAGAGGAATTCGTTAAGATGACAAAACGACAGATTCGTGGTGATTCGGAATGGTAGCGTGTCGTCTCAACGGCCGCCCAGTATCAATCGCGCTTTTCCTGTAACTTTTTTCTGCGTAAACCAAGCCCGCGGAAACTGCTCGCAGACGATAGACTTAGTTAGCGAAAGTGGAATTTTTCTGCTCTTATGATGGGGACTAACCTCGACTTGAAGCGTTATAAGAGAGGGATTAATATAGTGTGACAAGTTTGTTCTTCGTCCATTAAATACTCAATTCGCGATAAGTATATTAATATGACAAAATATTTGTCCAAAATACGCCTGGATTAGGCAAGTAAATATCATTTATTCCTAAGATGGGATACGGTGCAGCGGGGTCAATTCAGCAGTCAGAGGGGTTATGCTTTAATGCACCACAAGTAGGGGACTCAGTCAAACACAGCGCACAGTGATAGCATTTGATGGAGAGGTTGTGACGTTTGCAGGCAGATCTAGACCTAAGTATGCCTGAATCCACATAACATTGTTTAGACTTCCACCATCTAAAAAGGTTTCAAAGTTTGATTTTTTTGTGTTTCTCTCTTGATCATATCCGTGTCTCTTGTCTAATGCGGCTTGTTATGAAGGGATAAGACTCAATGGGTTTTCCTTGAGATTGTGTGTAATATAACGTATTTAAGCTTTATTGATTTGTTAAAGAAAATTTATTGATTTTGATTTTATTGATTCAATTTAATTTCCAAAAGAGGAAAATGACAAAAAGAATGTCTGGAATATATTCACTGGTATATTGCTTGGAATGAGATTTTTTTCTTTCAATTGAAGGGGTTTCTAAGTTGAAAATTGAATGTTTGATAGGATATCATTCCAAGATTTTATCTTCTTTTACTTTTTGGTTTGTTTGGTTTATCAGATATTTCAAATTTTGATTTAAATAAAATTCAATTTTTGTTATTGTTAACTATCTAAAATATTCCAACTGGAATTTGCCTTTTGAAAATGAAATGGATAGGGTTTAAGTGATGTGATTGGTCAACACGGGATGGTTACTTCTCCTGAAGCACCTGATCTCATCTCTGGAATTTCCAAAGGTCCATTTTTGCCCTCTTCACATATTTGCATTGCTTATGGATTTTATAGGATCGATCAATGTTCGTTATCTAATTAATAACCTTTTACAAAAAAAGGCATTTTAAAATATAGGATATTATAACAATCAAATAAATTATCATAATTTTTTGTAATTGATTCTCAGCCGGTTGATGCTATTTTTTCCATTATAAAATCATATTTATAATTGATAAAAGGTTATCGCTTATTATTTTGAAGATTCTTATTTTATAATGAGGAAATTAATAATGATAATTATATCATTATCACTATAACATTTCCCACTTTTTTTGAGAAATTAGAAAATGATTTCGGAAAATAACTCAAATAAAAATAAGTAAAATCTTTTGGTATCTTGCGTGTTAAGTATTTTACAGACTTCCATACTTGAAACCTTAATTAATGTAATTTTACAATACTAGTAATTGTTGTAAATTTCCGAAAAGAAACTGACATTAATTCAAATCTAAGTTTAAAAAATCTCTTTGTAAACATTCTAGAAATACAGATATGTGTATATTTTAGCCGTCTTTCCACCGACAGAACCGGCTATCTGAAAGTTTTATCATTTTGAAGTGTTTGTCCAGTAAGTTTTCGTCTTTAAATCCGAGTGATTGACTGTATCAGTTAGCTAAAATCGTATATGTTAAACCTTAATCCAGTTGTTTTGGAATCACATCTTGAGAGGTCCTTAAAATACAAACAAAACATATGGCCAAGAGTTCCAGACACTGATAAAAATTAAACACTTTTAAGACCAACTATACCTCCTGTAGCGAGTCTGTTAGAATTGACAATCAAATGACATAGACAGAAGAGGCACAAACATTAAGGCGCCCTTGTGAAAAAAATACATTAGACAATTTAAGGAGGGCTAAAATATGATTCAATAAAGTTTGAAATACCGGTACATTACTAGAGATTTGTTAAAAATTAAAATGAAACGCTATTTTACACTTGATATTGCATAAGGCTTAAGAAATTAAAACAGAGTCCGTTGTGTATCATAAAAATAAAAACCTATTAAAAGGAAATGTTCATATTCTGTGATTGGTCATGTTCAAAAACTTTGTTAAAAATCATTCTGATTCTACACACATGTACTCTGAAGTTTTCCTTAAAGAGATGTTTCAGTTCCTCAGTGACAATATTTATGCAGTATCTAGAGATCAGCTGGCCTTTCAACATTCCAGTGAATGCTGTTTTTGCATACTCTAAAAGTATAATTAATAATTTCTTTTGATTAGTAGAAGCATCCCGATTTATTTTTCTTTCGAGTTGATAATTAGATAAATCGATGATGTTTTATCGACGAACAATTATATATTTTTATTTATACGTTGGTTCAATTATATACCACAAAACTCGAAATGAAAGATAGCCCAGTGTCTAGCAAATACGCTTCATGTGTTTCATTTTCGGATGTTTTACCAGAGAAAGACTTTGTTGGCAACATTAAAACTGATATTTGCGATAAACAATTGGTTTTTCAAAAGCTCAAAAGTCCTTAAAGAAAATTTATGTTACCATTTCTCAATCTTATTCAAAATCTTTAGACTTTTTGATGTCTTGGGCAACTATTTTTTCAATAAAATTGAAATTGCAAATTTCCATGTCTTGTGTTTGGTCACAAAATTGGAAGAATATGGCAAAATTTGTCCGTTAAAAATCAATTTCTACACATAAGTACATTGAAGTTAAATTTAACTTCGTTTTCATTTTACGAATAGAAATTGAGCAACAAATGAGGAGTACTACACGATAAGCAGTTTTAGAATGCTTCTTTAACTTAAAAAAAGGTATGCTTTTTTTAAAACAATATGTCTAGGCGACTAAATATGTGATATGGTGCCAACATTGTCTTAATTGTATGTTTTCTCAATGTTTTAGACGATATGACTGTTAATAGGGGTTAGATGAGAGAACGCACCATGCATCTTCATGTGAAGTAGTGTCCTGCAAATTAGAATTTGACCGTTGGCCAGCGGAATTATTGCAATCTGACAAGGTAAGTCCGTCGGTTAAGAGTTTTCAAAAAGGATAAATTGTGAGAAGAATCCGACATTAAGCCGTTTGGCTATATTGTTCCTACATGATTAGTTTCCATCTGATCGTTTTGACTATTGACAAGTTTTAAGTTTGAGGTTCATCCTTGGTTGTAGATGATTGTATGAATAATTGGTTTACCTTTTTAAAAAAATATTTTATCACCAACTTCTGATTAACCTAAACAAGTTAATGTTCACAAATTATCTTGAGCAGAAATAACTTTGGGGAGGATATGAGATAACGAGCAGTATTCAATATCGAAGTCAATAATACATACAAAATAGGAGCAGAGCAAACACGGACCTCCGAAACATCAGAGGTGGGATCAGGTGCCATGGAGGAGTGAGCATCCCTTGCTGACCGGTCACACCCGCCGTGTGCTCCCGTTCATCGGGAAATAACGGAAAAATCCGTCGTCAATTCGGTGTGTAAATAATGAACTAACAATTAGTATAAAAAGGTCAGTCAGCATTTGACTCAATGATAAATTGTACTTGCTGACAAGGTCATTGTATCGACAATAGAACTTACGGAATGATGACTTTAAACGAGATTGCTGATAATATTGTTTCATCAACTTGCTTGTCAATAATTTACCTCGTTTTAGAAATTGTTCATACGTAGAGCATGTTCTTGCGTATCGAATCAACTGAGATATATACACTCCGTATGCAGGTGATGAAGGTATATTGCTGCATAAGTAAGGGAAGTTGACGATAGAAAAGTTAAAGTCATCACGTTTATCAAATAGCTTGGATGTTAGATTACCATTAGTTAACGTCTTTTTCCAGTAAAATATCCAAGTATGAAACAGATGTGTCAGACTCTGTGGTATCTTTTATCTCAAGCTCACCAGGATATATCGTATCGACGTAGGAATGGAAATTACCATTGTTAATTGACAATACGTCGTCGATATATCTAAATGTCGAGTTGAAGGCCACAGCAAGTGTTTTCTTCTTTTCATGCATAAGATTTTGCACTAATTCTGCTTCAAATGAATATTGGTCTCTGTGGAATATTAAAAATATTTAAAACTGACATGTGATTTTGAAGAATTTCTTCCTTAGATAGGGAAGTATGAGTATAAGTAGGATTACCACTTGTAGAATTAAATCTGGAACTGAATAGACAGGTCAAATTTAATGTGTAGAATAGAAGAATATTTTCAAGTTTTAAATTTTTTTGTTGTCCATATCTCAGTGAAGGAGAATAAGTTAATTTTAATAAAATTTGCTAGAAATTGGTACTGCTAAAAAAAATTCATGACAAAATACTATCGCGAACAAGCTTATATACATAAATTCACAATTTAAGAAAGTGATTTAGATTTACAAAAACATATAATAGGAGTTCCAAAATTGAATCAAATTACATGTACATGTATTTATATAACTTTTATTTTTTTTAAAATCGAGGTGGATAAACACCTCTCATTGATTAGTACATACATACATTGATTATTTTTAATAGTTAGAAACGTCAATATTTCAACTACATGTATTAAACAGCCATATCAAAAAATGTATATATCGATAGCAATGAGAAACGATGAGCTTTTCAAAGTGGGCATATGAAAAATTACAAACACACAAGACGATTTCTATGTACATTTAAGTGTACAAAATTTCCCCTGTATATAAATACAGGGGAAAAATGAAGTTTCAACAACCCATAGTTTGATTGCTTGCGCCTAAATTCTGACACAACCAATCCGTGATTTTCTTTTCATTATTCTTCTTCCATTGTATGTTAGCTTTGATGGACTCTATTGCATTTTGTCGACCTCTGGCACCCGCCCCAGCATCCGGGTATTTCGTGAAAAAGGCTTCAACCTTGAAGTGAAAAAATGACATTAAGAAAGTAAAAGTTAGGGAAAAGTTCTAAATAAATACCCGCTAATTTGATGATTCTGAGAAATGATTCATGTATTCGCAAATGGTGTCTATTTCATTGAAAAATTCTCTTGAAAAGAAATTGATTTATCTACTCTGAAAATCATAAAAATATTATTATTACATTGTACACCTGTAGAAATTATCGTAAAAAGTTTTATTTCATATCATTCTCTATTTACCTGCTGAAGCTCAAATTCTGTGTTAAAATTAGATATAACCCTTGGCACAAGTCTTCCCAAAGACCTTGAATATGTTGTAAATCTGACAAAAGGAAGTTGTTATAATAGATATGTGCATTGCATGAAATAAAACGGTATACATGTATACATTTCCTTTCAAACATTGAACTTCCCATCATATTTTTTTTGGTAAGGATGTACTTTAAGTACTATCAAACTATGCAATATACTAATTTACTTACACGTTCTGTTATGAATTTAACGAGGCTATGCCATTTTTTAAAATAAAAGGAAGCATATAAAGATAAACAAAATGATAAAACTTAAAACTAAAATATATGAAATTTTTCTTTGCCAAATGATAGTTGACAGCTAAATATACCATATCTAAAAAAATAAGTTAAATCTGGTGGTTAGTTTAGGATTAAATTGTTGACCCGCCAGCCTCCTTAAATATGTTTTTAAAATGAAACATTATTTCATTCAGGTTTGGTCGCCCGCGTGGCACAGTGGTTAGAGCGTCTGCTTTAGAGTCGCAAAGTAAGGAGTTGATCCTTACATCGCGGGTTCGAATCCCACTGTGGGACGTCCTTCGGATGAGACCGTATAAACCAAGGTCCCGTGTCGCAGTAGGTGCTGGAACAAAAAAGATTTCTCACTGCTCAATGGCCCTGCGTGCCGAGTATAGGACAAAATTTGTAGCTCTCCATCGGCAAGTGGTGACGTCTCCATATGAGTGAAAAATTCTCGAGAGAGACTCTCGTTAAACAATATACAATCAATCAATCATTCAGGTTTGAAAATTCCAAGTAATAGTTTAAGGGCAATATACGTTGCATATACAACGAATACCAAAACGAAATATTTATTAGTTGTCTCTCTTTGTTCATTTTCGTAACAATTTGCAAGCAAAGTTAAATTTGCTAATGAAAAAGATTTTATCTATTAATGAAAATGAATTTTATTAATTTTCGATCATGTTCTTTATCTTTTTAGTACCTGTCTACTAAGTACTCCCAGTTAGATCGAACCCAATCCCAAACCAATTTATTTCCAACGGGATTCCGGGCAATATACTGAACAACAGTAAAGAAATCCTGCGACCGCACCATGTCTTCCCTCTTAGCATATTCAAGGTATCTGACAAAATGTAAAGTAAATAACAAAAATTCAGCATTCTTTCCAAATTTCATAAAAACAGTATCTGAATTTTTGAATTTTAAAAATTCATTGGGTTTCCCCTTTTAAATTTCAATATATTTTAACTTAAATTAAAAATGTTAATTGTAGAAGAATTGGTATTGAAAAAAGAAGGAAATAATTGCACTTAAGAATTGTACCTGACTAGCAACCATACGGTAGTGGTTTGAGACATCCCGTACAGTAATTTTATTTGTTCCTGGGGGACGGTTTCCGTTTTGTATTTGCTCCACATTTTATCCCAGTCCTCTGGGGAACCCCCATTTTGCATTCCATATTTATACACAATGGACCGAATGTTTGGGACAACACTAAAAGTATTTGGTAACATTGCATTTTGTATTATGTTTGCATTTTACATTCAGTGACACAAAAAGTTATCAATGACAAGTAATAAATTAAAAATATTTAAAACATTTTAAATAAAATATGGTTGCAGAATTTAAAAAATGCATCATTCGTAGTATCTATAATCAGGGATGGGGTAATTGAATAAAGTAATTGTAATTGAGTGTAATTAATTACATTTTTCAAAGTAATTGGAAGTAATTTGTATTTGAGCGAGCCTTCAATTACAAGTAATTGAATGTATTTAAATACATTTCAAAAAAGGTCATGTATTTTCAATTACTTTTCAATTACATTTCAATTACTTTTTTTCAAAATGAAAGTTTATATTTAAAAAGGTCTCTTATACTAATACATAGTTTTATACTGGTGGGTTTATATTACTTATTCCCATGTTTTTTAAATCTCAGTTCTCCCTATTCCCACTTCCAAATAACGATGATTGTTTAGTGATAGTTAATTTGTTTTACAGCAATTAGACTAACTACATCCCCTTTTAGATTTACCTGTATTCTATTCATTTTAAGATAGATATAAATTATGAATGGAATTGTGATAGATATTATTTATTTCCTTAAAAAATATGGATTTGAGAAAGTAACAAAAAAGATTTTGCCATACACCATACTGGTGTAGCATGGGCTTGTGTTTGTACAATAATTAATTGTCTCATAATGTTTTATTTGTTTATACAGTGTGTCACACTCATTATAAGGTAAAGGTCTAATTTTGACCAGGTGTGAACCCCTATCATACCCAAGAACAAAAACACTGAATGAAAGTTCGAATTCGATCGCAAAAGAAAAAAAATCTTACTTAAAAAAATCTTTATTTTTTTTTTTATAAAAATAAAACTCGAAGTAATTGAAATGTATTTAATTACATTTGTCAAAGTAATTGAAAGTAATTAATTACATTTGAAAAAATCAATGTAATTGTAATTGCAAGTAATTGACAAAATTATCAATGTATTTGAAAGTAATTAATTACATTTCAAAGTAATTGACCCCAAGCCTGTCTATAATAAAACATTTCAAGACTAACGAATACAACTTTGTTATGGTATAATGATATACATGTACAAATCTGCTTTGGTATCTATCATTTCAAATTATTCTGAAATTGTCGGACCACATCATTTCATAAAATTCAACTTCGACCTAAAATTCAAGATTGGTAAAATAAATTATGCACCTTTGTCCTTGATCAAGCCATTTTCTAAATGTATCTGTTGCATTGTTCAGGCAGTCTTTATCTCCCATACCACATGTTAAAGATATCAGGTTAACACGCATCAGTCTAAATAAAACATCCAAAAATAAAAATCTTGACATGATTCTTCATATGAAGGATGTTTTTTTTTTTGTTAAAAAAACATGATTTTCATATCTTGATATGCTCGTTTAAGGTTCATTATCTCTCTCTTTTCGCTCTTTTAAATTTCTGCATAAATGATAATGGTTCTAAGAAAGATATCCTATTATTGAAAAGCAAAATAAAAAGCATATCTTTGGGTTCAAATTTGATAGAAATAATTTTTTTAAAAGGAATAATTAGTTATTAATTTGCGTTGGAGTTATTTCTCTTATCAATTAATTTTAAAACATATTACTGTTGTAAATGGTTTCCAGTATCCTCCCATCCAATCTGTGATAAAACTGGCCTGGCCTTTTCCAGAATGAAATCCTATTGAATTAGATAATAAATTCAGTTATAAATGTTTGAAAGTTTTATCTAGAGCAGATTTTAAAAAAATCTATACTTTTTATTTATTAATTTGAAAAATCGTGTTTTACAGATTTTTTGTATTTTTAAAAAAAATTTTTTCTATTTGGTTATCGGTCTCATAACATCAATATTTTATCGTATGCTCATTCATTTATTTATATTGTAGATTTATTTCTATATTCACAGATGGTATATAATCTGAGGGTAGCGATACACAATAATTTGACATATTCAGGTATGACATACTCTGAATAATGAAAAGGAAGCTCCTGTCTGCAGCATTTCTGTAATATAACTAATACCACTGTAGGCACTTTCCCAAGGGAGATGATTTAACTCAGAGTCCAAGAATTTAATAAGATTCAGTGGTGTACTGTACTCTATATATCCAGCACGGGCTAAGTTGAAGGCGTCATCTATAAGGCCAGCTTTATCCACGTTGCTTAATATCTGCAATTATTCATGAGTCATTAGTTAGGGGTAGGTATAATCACTAATCATATGCAAAAGCATTTTAACATATTTGAAGTTATGTAAAATGGATGGAATGTATATGTATAGTTACCCTATTATCAGCCTGAAGTTGACTTGAAAACCTAGACCACATAATATCAGGGTAATTCACACGGTAAAATCCTTTCTGTAGCTTGTTAAACTTTATCCATCCCGATGAATCGAATGTAGCAGAAACATTAAACGTCACTAAAAAAGTGAATTATATATTAGTTTTAACTTATTCAAATTATTAATTTATCATATTTTCAAAACAATCATAATTTGCATTTCAGTTTACCCTGGTCTTGCGTTCTGTTTATCCAAGAATGACCACTCCCCCCACCACTGAGTAAGTAATCTAAATACACATACCATTTGTACCTACAATATATTCAAAAAATATTACTTTATGTCTCTAGTTTGCAATACTGTTAAAAATCAATATAAAAATACATTAAACCGGTCTTTAAATCATCAAGTTTTTCCAAGAAATTGAGTTGCAAGATTGTACAAAAATGGTCCGAATTGACTTATTTTGGCCTTGCACATCAGTGAATGTCAAGAATGTAATATAACTACTTCGTATCCACAGTTTACATGAATGGATATCATGAAGGTATGAATGCCATCTACCATATACTAGTATTTACTTACATTTACCTTATTTACTTCACATGAACTTATATTTTATATTTACATTCACTATGTACAGGTATTTGTATCGGTTTAAATTGATAACACCATTTTATTTTCTTTCTTATTTTTTTAGATAAGTGGGAAAACATAAAGCATGCCACTTCAGGAAAATAAAACAATCTTTAAGAAATTGTTTTCATAATTCCAATATATACACCCGTTCCAATGTAGATCTTCATGTTTTTCATTTATAAGCAAACAAAAGTACTTGAATTATAAATTGTGCAGCCTAACCCAAATGGTGATTCACTGGGATTAAATACAGTTGATTTGTCCGCCAGGAATCGGGACTGTGTTGCGGTTACTTTAGTATTGCTGCCTTGAGTTTGGAGACTAACATTGATGTAAGGTAATCCCATTTGTCTAGTCCAGGTATCCATCATGTCCTTTACACCAAAGCCTCCAGTATTTACCTGATAACATATATTAGTTATATGCAGTACTGTATCTTTCACCAGTAGGTTAACAATTTTTACCAAAAATGGTTTTAGCAAGCAAATGTTTAACTTCCACTGTCATGGGTATACAGTGCCATGTTTTTTCTACTATACGTTTTGCAAGTTTGATCGTTGAGGATGGCAAAATTCAATATTGATTGAAGTAGAAGTAGCATTACTTAAATATTATTCCTAATAATAATATCGCTTTTTTTACCTTATTCAGTTCGTTCCACAAGTCATCCGTTTTCGCATTTCCCCACTTGAAAGCTTTCAGGTAATTCTTTAAAAAGATTTTGTTGCATATTACTTTTTAAAAAACTAATTGTATTAATGTATTAATAATTGGTGTTTTGATGTTTTAAGTAAACACTTGACGAAAGGATATATATTTTTATGACTTGTAACATAGTACAGTGTACTAAAATTAAATTTAAAAAATTCTTCTTGAGTGGAATACAACAATTTAAGGATTTCAAACTAGTTACCCCGACACCTAAGAAGAAATTGTCTTGTCCCATAACTGCCTCCAGCATCCCTATAATGGCTGATCCCTGTCAAAGTAACACAGTGTTTATAAATTGAATCTTTTATTCTTTATCTTCTGGATAATAATGATTATTGAATTTTACATTGTATCGTAAAAGATTTCACTCTTCTTCAATAAATCTTTCTTTATCATGTGATTTTAGATGGACGCTATTTAACCTTGCTGTAGGAGATACTGTCGAACACTTCGTTGATTTGATTGGGATTGTTGACATTGACAACAATAGGGTGGGAGGAAGTGACGGAGTCGACCACCATCACCGGCTGGACATCTTCAGTCACAAACTGCTCCATCTGTAAGGTAAGGGGGAATGGAATCAATTTCTCTATACTCAAAACTCAATAAAGCTTATATTTTGTCAACAATAAAATACTGTGTGTGCTTTATGAGTATTGTTTTTTTTTAATGTATTTACGCTAGAAAGTGAAGAATAATAATTTTATATTATATAATTGTTAGGAAATTCTGTTCTCTTAATTAGGAAAGTTTATAATTTTCGTCAAAGCATTACCATTTCCCACGTGGGCTCCGACACATTCGCTCCTAGATATTCCATAAAGCTGGCAAAACCTTCATTTAACCAAAGGTCGTCCCACCAATCCATCGTCACGATATTTCCAAACCACTTCGTAAAATTAATAACACAGAAAGACAATAAGTACGTTGTGACATATTTTAAAATATACTTTTTATTTTTTAAATTCCTAAATATACGCGTGGAATTAATTATCACATAATTTTTTAAAATTACTTGCCAAAATGATGCTGAAATCAATGTAAAATCTCTTGATCAACCATCCCTTCGCGAATAATAATTTGCCGTTGAAGAGCCTTTGCAGTACTCACGAAAAATAAGGAATCTACAGTATTATGTACATTAACTGGCAAATTATGTGAACTATTATATTTTTCTTTAACCTGCTTGAATTCATAAACTGACTTAAAATCAGCTAAATATACCGATTGATAATAAAATGAACTGATCTAAATGATTATATTCAGATGAATATATAATTATACAATATTTAAAATATACCCAGTATTTTAAAAAATATAATCGGAAATATAATTGTTTGCAATCATACAATTTACACTCAGTTTGTATTTTTTAAAAATAATCTTAATTTGTACAAATGAAACGATTGTAAAACTTCCCCTGATATGTACTTGCTTATAGAAATACCATTAGAATTCATTTAGCTATTATAAGGACCTGATGGGATACTTCATGGGCTACTACCACCGCCACCCTCTGTTGGTTGGCAGGGGATGCCTCTTGGGGGTCGTACAAAATGTTGGTCTCTCTGTATGTAATCAAACCCCAATGTTCCATGGCACCAGATACAAAATCAGGAATGGCTATCATATCTATATAAAATGAATTTTGTATTTAGGGGGAGGGTTTGAAAATTAGAATAGAGATGTTGAAGACAAACATGTTTTTGTTTGCAATCCTAAATATACTGCAACTGCTTGAAAAATCAAAATATGTTGAACTTTTCGGTTTTTAGTTTTTCCCAATTTGATTATTATTCTACTTTTTAAATTTTATTCGATGATTCTGCTTTGAACACAATTCTGGTAACAGGAAATCGTACCTTGTTTAGGAAGTGGGTAGGATACATTAAACAAATCTTGGTATAGTTCCATTGATTTGATGGCTACTTCTAGAGAGAACTTCGTCTGATTGTACCGGTCTGGGGTTGCAAATGTTCTTACCTAAACACCATATAAATTAAATTGTCTTATAAAATGCTAATTTCCAGTATCCATCAAGTGTATCAGATACTTGTTTAAGAAATAAAAAATCATGCCTTTGTTTCTTTGTACTGTAAAAAGAGATGATCATATATATAACTATTGAAGTCTATTTCCAAGACATTAAATAGAATTATTATCCTTCATTACTGAACAATTTGAATATCTTTATGTTTCTATACCTTAGCAACCTTACCAATAATGGGTATTAAAGTAAACCAACTCAAATGACATTGTTTTCTTACCTGCTGTCTCATATCAAAAGTCATAGATTTGTACTGATTTCTCATATTAACTATTTACTAATTATTATTCCATACCTTTGTCCCGAATTTCGTGGTGCCTTCGAGGTATTTGAAGTCACAGACAATGAAACAAACGAGGTAGGTGCTCATTTTTACAGATTGTTGAAAGGACGTTATTTGTAACGATGAGTCTTGTGCCCATGTTTCTGTTTTCTGGAATATTGATGAAGTAATTCTTAATCTTAGAAACATTATAAAAAGATAATTACATTAACTCAAAATTTGTGATTGTATTCCAAGTATGCTATTATTAATATCGTTTTTTTCTTTTTCGAAATAATGAAATGTATTTTGTATTTTGTCTGTATTTTTTTTTTTTTTATTTTTATTTTTATCTTTTAAAAACAGACTAAATACACACTCAACATGACATAGTAAAACGCATCATTTTTAAACAATGCAGTTTGCATTTTTTTATCGTCACAAACACACACCCGGGGTAATTACAGAAAATGGTCCTAGTATTAAGAATACGTCACTCACTTATATATGCCTTTTTTACTACTAGAAGAAGAAATGTTCTTTTCTAATGTATCATTTATGAATAAAATATACAAATCAGTATATGTTAATATGTTGTTTTTTTTCAGTTTCTATGATATATATACTATTTACATGTAAGACACCCTGACTTCTAAAGTATTGATTGATTGTATATCGTTGAATGTCCCTCTCGAGAATTTTTCAATCATATGGCGACGCCAGCACTTGCCATTGAGGGCTATAAATTTTGCCCTATACTCGGCACTTAGGGCCATTGAGCAGGCAGGGAACTTTTTCGTGCCAGCACCTACTGTGACACGTGACCTCGGTTTATACGGTCTCCACGTCCCACAGTGGGATTCGAACCCGCGACGCAAGGATCAACTCCTTACTTCGCGACTCTAGAGTAGACGCTCTAACCACTGCGCCACGCGGGCGACACTAAATTATTAGAATACGAGAAAGATTTTGTCCTTGGAAACATTTCATTAAGTTCGTTCAAAGGTTTTTACTTAGGATTTTGTATTTTTTAGTTCAATTGAGAATTAAATTCATCTTCAATAGCTCCTCTATATTAACTAATAGATATATTATATATAAAGTTCCATATTTAGGTTAGAATTTCCCACTCTCTTTGTGAGTTGTAAATGCCCCATAAAGAACTCAAACAATGTACAATTTGAAAAAAAAAACAAGAAATTATTACAATGTAAATGTATTCAACCAGAAAGCCCTTCAATAATTACTTTTGGATCAACCCTCGTACATCTATCTGCTGCTTTTATATAATATACAGCAACCATAAAAATTTTACAACTTCCTTTTTTGCACAATCATAAGACCATAAACAAGTTGTCTCTGTTACTACATGTACATATCTATACCTGGGTGTTTTCGTTCAATATTTCATTTATATTTTATTTATTTTCAGGGTAATACCTGGAGATATCTACCTCTTCTGGCATATTAGATAAGGCTATATATCCATCTTGGTGCACGAGGTGAACAGTAAAGTTGGCCTTAATGTTTGGTTCGTCAAAGCAGGGAAACGCTCTTCGGGCGTCGACTGGCTCAAATTTGGACGTTGCTAGGTATCTTAAAAGATATTAAGAAAAAGTAGATTTACTAGAACGATATCAGTTTAGAAAGAATACACCTTTCAACACATCTCTGATTTATGTGACACCCTTTATTGGATTTGAAAATTTAAAAATTGAATCATATTCAAGAAAGTAAGATAACTGTTAAAAGGGGAAGTAAATCAAATCTACATGTATATGAAAAGTTTGTACTCTCAAATAGTCATTTATATTTATAAAAGCCATTTAAATCATTTCAGTCATATATACTACAATCTTTACATATCTTTATCTTTATTTAAACTTAACTAACTGCAATGTTTAACGCAATATAGGCTTTTTAATGCATTTATTTGGCTAAATTATCTGGGTATTTTAGAACTTTGACATTTAAAATTTTCTTGCTACTGGTTGATTTCTGGTTTTTCATGTCCAGTCTAAAGCAGAAACCCTCCACTTCATGTTTGCTCTTTCCTCTGGCAAATCTTTGGAGTATCCGCGTAATAACGGTCCAGGTCTGAGATATCATTATTTACACTATCGGTATCGATATTAAGTCCGTCATCAATTTAAGAGTAATCGTTTGATACTGACCCCTGCTATCTATAGTCAAGTGTCGATATTCAAAGCTCTGAGGACTGTTGAGTATTGTTGTAGAGATTTTATACCACTCAGCTGTAGCTTAGTTAGATATGTGCAATGTATTTAACTGATTTGATGTGACCTGCCTTTTGTTATTTAAGCCTGCGAATGATAGTGTTTTTAATTAAAGGTTCATGTGGGTTTTTTTTGGTTCAGTTTTTTTGGAATGAGAAATATTCTTGGAGCTAAATCCATTTCCATATATTAAATACCCCCGATAATTTATTCGTTTGAAAAAGAAAAATGATCTTGGTATCAAAAAGGATTGCAACATTGAGCCCTCGGTTTGTATTTGTAAAACCCCAGTCACATTTCCAAAAACGACCAACGGCCGACGGGTTTTGAAGGAAAAATGGGATTCTTCGGGTGACAATCGTCAGTTCATCGGCCGTTGTCTTGGCCGATTTTGACCTATTTTTTTGTCGGCCGACCAATTTTGTGTCCATCGGTCCAAGTTATAATTTTTATACTTCTTCAAGTGCAGTTATCAGTCGACCAACCTTCGATCATCGTCCGACCATCGGCTGTCAGTTTATTAAGTCGGTCGTCCGTCGTTGGACAATAAGCATGTTGAAAATTTCGGCCGACAGTTGAAATCAAACTGTAGCTCAGAGCTCGATGATCGGGCGACGATTGGCCGACTTGTGAATATTTAACCTATTAAGGATACATAAAACAAACAAAATTTTGATGCATAGATTGATATTAATTTTTTTAATGGAGATAACATAAATAATTAATCCGTAAGATATAAAGAAATCTTAAGTATTCTTTGCTGCTTAGATATGCACCATTTGTCGTTTTTATGCAATTCCATACAAAATTTTGCACACATTTTCAACATTGAGTCACAGTTGTATAAGATTCTGCCACTTTGCCTCGCAAACATTACTCACATCACGTATTTGAATATAGATATATGAAAAAAATATTGTTGATTGCTAAAGAAAAAAGATTTTTTGTATTATTAATCCAAGTCATCGGTGTCCCTAGGAAATAATGTGACTGCTCCGTGTCGCCCGATACTGTGTCGGCCGATCCTGTTCTTTCAGCCGACAAGACCAGAAAAATTTAGTCGCCCGTCCATCGGCTTAAATGTGACCTAGGCATAAAGCGTCACCAAAAAATCATGTTAAAATAGGTTGGAGATAAAGCAATATATTTTTGCATACTTTACCCTACAAAAGTTCGACATGTTAACCTTTCACCTTCTTTTTTATCATTTCATTGGTTGATTTCTAGATGCATTGAATTAGTTTATCTCGATCCTTACACGTTAACTCCCACGTTAATTCATTGAGAGATTCGTGGAGTTATCTTTTGCTTGCAGGCCATTACATTTATTATAAAACAACGATGCTGCATCTGTATGAAGAAATTACTCAAGTTATTCTTGTTATATCTATTTAAAAATCTTTGAATCGGTCTACAAATCTTGAGACCTGAATGATTTTATTTTTTAAATATAAATCACAGCAGTATTTATTGTTAACGTTGGTATTTTACGAAAGGTATGCTATTTTCGTCCAATATCAAAACTGCTGCATTTTTTATTCAAAGGCACGACTTTTTAAAAATAAAAATTCAGCCATAATATCAACTGTCGGCCTGCAATTTAACGATATACGATCAAAACTAGGTCAGGCTAACATTGAAAATGTGTTGATCATTATAATAAAAGACTGAGGCCCTCAAGTTTTTTTTAATTCGATATTTTTCAAAATATGATGAAGCTTAACATTACATAAGGTGACGTATCATTGACTTCTTTTTGCAAACAATTCAGAATGTTTATATTTTTTCATCCCCCGTAATACCCCCTCTTTCAATAAATTTGACTAGTAAATAATAGATTTGCTTTTGTGGAAAAAAGATTACGCAGGTGCACTCTTGTCTCTAGGTTTGAAGAAATTTACAATTATTTTTGAAATATGCTTTATTTGAAATAAATAAGACATAGGTAATGAACGTGGAACCTTACCTTTTATCCCATATTTTTTTAACATGTTTTTTATTTTTTACGTCCATTGACAATTTTGAAACCGCCAAATGGTGTAAATAAATGCAACATATGCAGACAAATAAAATTAATCATTTACTTGATTGCATGAAAATTATTCTAATTAATTCGAAGAAGAATGTCTTAGAGAATGAATAATTCAAATGATCAGTGTGTAATCTTACCTTGTTTCTTTTGTGATGGAGTTCACATATTTGCTTTTGTAAAATCCAACAATTGCCCTCGTTAAGCTACCATCAAAAGTGAGATCTAAAATCACGGAACTTCCATCCGAAAGAGGCTGTCTTGTTTCTATAACCCAAAACTGATTCTGTTCGTAGTAGAAAGGATTCTTGATTTCAATAGTACTATTGTCACTTTTCCTTCTCAATGAAGTGCTTGTAATATTCATGTAATTTTTATGAATCAAAATATAATTGGTGTCTTTGGAAATCTGAATTTCCACCGACTCATTACCGTAAAACCAACCATGTCCATTGTATATATCCGGATAAAGAGTAATGTCATAATGAATTGGCATCACGTATCGTGGTAATCGCAGATTTTTCCATGGTTCAGTTTCCGAAAACCCTGGGGTCGTCGTTTGGGTGGGACTTTGTGTTGTCGTCTGCTTGTTTCCTGTGTTTGCATCACTTTCTCCATTGACAGCAGGTAAGTCTTTGTCACAATTCTCGTTTGTAAAATGCCACACTAGTACTCCAACCACAATTGGAAGTGCAACCACAAGGAACACGAGAAAGTACACTAAACGCTTATTAGTTTTCGTTTGCTTTCCCGAGTCCATGTCTAAGCGTTGCATAGCTATATAGTCTTTCCTGCAGCGAAAAATTCCCTTGAAACTTAAATATCCAGTTTAAAAACTAGTTTCCATGAGAAGAAAGATATTCCAATCTCTTGCAGCAGAGGCCGAGGCGACTTATGTTTGCAGGTAAGCAGAAACTACTCAGCGTTTTCTTTGATAACACGTTGTGTATTGTAAAGGACGTATGGTTATTCCAATTGCAGATAAAGGATTCAACAGGTAGAGGTTCCTGGGTAGCTCATCCACTCGACTTCCTGTATCTTTGCATAACATATTGTGACTGCATACAGAAGTTGTTTTGATTTTTTTAGTAATGTAAAATGTTATTTACGACGCTCGCAAGGTGTAGAATTGCACACAAACAAAAAGTACAATACGTGATGTTTGTGTTGAAATGGGTTCATGAAAAATAAAGTTTTGCGTTGTTCAGAAGATTACCTTTAAAATATATATGTTAATTAAGGAAAGGTGTGCATGTATGTGCTCTTAGTTTACCTGTATCACAGGAACATGATGAATTCGATGGAGTTGCATAACCAAGTTCTAAGATTTCATTTGTATATTTACACTCTAAGTTTTTGATTTGTTTATCAAATACAAAAAAGCAAGGGTTTGCATTACATTAAGTAGTTAAGTCTTAATACTGATTACAATGAACGACTCAGAGTCAAATTTATTCTTCTTTTTTAAAAATTATTTTATTGAACTTTGCTATTTATTTTTTTTAATTTTACAATGGAACTTATTTTAGATTAGATCATTGTAGTTAAATATAATACCGGTTTCATTACAACGACAACGAGATTAATTTCAATCTTCAAGGAACATTAATATAGAGGAATTCAGAGAAAGAAATAATGACAGGTCAGACGTTTATCATATATATTTTCAGTGGAAATATTTATTTCGGTGTATACATTTTCCGTTCTTTTCAATTATTCTTCTGTATAATGAATATAATATTTACATAGTTCTTCTTTTTAAATAAATTAATACATACAAGCCTGTCCCTGTTGTATGTAAAATGCTTTGACTTTGTTGAACATGTGTTACAATATTGATAAATGAAAAATAAAACAGTTGTGCCTGAAGGAATTCTGTGTATTAGACAAAATTGAGTTCTCAACGTAACATTTCCACTTAGAATTGAAGACAATTTGCAATATTTTATTTTTTATTTTAGCTTTATACCGTACTTAATAACCCAAAAGTGCATTATAGTAAACATTTATGCAACAGTACATTTCTGAATTCAGATTATGTAAAGGATTTCTCGTATGTTTTTACCTCCCGCTCAAATAGTGATGAGGTGTCTGTTTGGCCGCCCGTCTTTCCAGTACACTTTGGGGCTCCCATCTCTTATCCACACCGCCTCCTATAATGCGTAATGAGACTTTCACAGAGTCTTCAAAAAACGTAATGCGTTTATACACCATCTTGTTTATTTATGATCGGACGTATAATTTAGCTTTCTAGCGAAATATGGACATCATTATTCATTCTATGATATCGAGGTTTACCTAATTCTCTTCTTTTTTCCTTCTATTCGGATTCCAGTGGACAATTTTTAATGGTTCTTCTGCAGAATCTGGATTACATGGTGTCATCGTGGCCTCTGAATTTACTTTTTGACTAGAAACGTAATTTGGGTTTTTCATAGCAAAGCATGGACATTAGTTGTCATTCTTTCTTTATTATTGAGAGTACTACGAAAGCCCAGAAGGCTCATTCGAGATTCAAGTTTCGAAATACGAGATTCAAAATTCGAGATTCGAAATTCGAGTTTCGAGATTCAAAATCCAGATTAACCAATCAAAAGGCTCATTCGAGATTCGAGGTTCGAAATACGAGATTCGAAATTCGAGTTTCGAGATTCAAAATCCAGATTAACCAATCAAATGCGGGTTCAACATTTGATTACTCCCCTTTATTATGTTTTATCTATCAATAAATCGTTTAATATATTTATAACAAATGAGTCATTTGAATAAATTACAATGCAAGAAAGAGTGTTATATATATTAGAAGGAAAGTTAAGTAATCATTGGAATTTTTATCAACAAGATATACTTCAATTTATATTATGACTTCTTAAATATTAAATAGAATACATATATCAGAAATATATATACTTTTGCATTGTCTACTTTATATAAAGGGTTGTTGACATAATGATAAATTTATGAATAGTGACTAAAGATTAGCAAAATCCCCACCCCTACCCGCCACACCTGCCAATTTTTCCCGAAACTGAAAATGTTACTTTAAAAACTTGAAAGGCAATTCTTTGACCATAACGCTATGGTCATGCAGAGACTTAAATATAAAACCATAACGCTATAGTTCTGCAGCAAATTTAGACTAATCTACTGTTTGATATAAGATAAAATGAATGCTGCATTTATTCCTATTCATATTTGCAATCTGTATTTTATATATATAATTGTTAATTAATTCAAGAAATCAAAGTCTTTGATGTAGATAAGTTATTGAAAACTTTCTTTTTATGTACTGAGTATTCCCTCTATTAGGAAAACGAACACGGTTTTTATTTATCAAAGCTATATTGCCTTTCAAGTTTTTAGAAAATCCCCCAAAATGGCGTCGGAGCCTGAGGGACACTCCTCGTCCATTATTGAACTTCGTCAATATGTAACTGTACAGTTCAAAAAACCGTTTGAATTTACCGCAAATGTCTTTTTAAAGTAACATTTTCAGTGTCGGGAAAAATTGGCAGGTGTGGCGGGTAGGGGTGAGGATTTTGTTAATCTTTAGTCACTATTTATAAATTTATTATTATATCAACAACCCTTTATATAAAGTAGACAATGCAAAAATATATATATTCCTGATATATGTATTCTGATATATGTATTCTATTTAATATTTAAGAAGTCATGATATAAAATGAAGTATATCTTGTTGATAAAAAATCCAATGATTATTTAACTTTCCTTCTAATATATATAACACTCTTTCTTGCATTATAATTTATTCAAATGACTCATTTGTTATAAATATATTAAACGATTTATTTAAAGGGGAGTAATCAAATGTTGAACCCGCATTTGATTGGTTAATCTGGATTTTGAATCTCGAATTTCGAATCTCGTATTTCGAACCTATCTCGAATGAGCCTTTTGATTGGTTAATCTGGATCTTGAATCTCGAAACTCGAATTTCGAATCTCGAATTTTGAATCTCGTATTTCGAAACTTGAATCTCGAATGAGCCTTCTGGGCTTTCGTAGAGTACCAATTCCTTCACGCTACATGTGCTTGTACTTCTTCTATCCTGCTAAATAATTTTTTAAATGATTAATCATTACCACCTGGATACAACACATATTTGAGCTTTCCCATAACAATAAATGGACTCTGCCATACTTTCTATGTAGTAGTATCGTAATATGTTGTGACCTCACTGCTCTTATTCTTAGCACCATCTTTTTGGGGTTGCTATTGTCATTATAGTCTGAATGATAATTTCATGGTCATCATGTATATTTTGCAAATATCCAAAGGTTTTGTTTTTTCATAGCGACATATATTTGTCAGATATGATGTCAAATTAATTTTTTTAGTTCTTATAAGCTCATGTATAATGTATTTATTGATGTAAATTTTGTCATATTATATCTGGGAAAACAGAATAAAAATCGATTACCTAACAATGCTAATTTTTTTTTAATCAAACCAATGAATCGAATTAACCATCGATATTAAATACCTCTACAAGTTGTTTCCGACTGCATATGATTTAGTCAAAATGAAAAAAATATCATTTCCCTAAAGGTGCAACAGATAAGTTATTTGGGCGGGTAGTTTACAAAATATTAAAAGGAAAGTGTGTGTTTTTTGGACAAACATCATACTGTAAATTAGAAGTGTCTAGCTGATTGCAGATATATGTACTTCCAATTTGACGGGGATTATACTTGTATAATAGTTTTGATGTTTGATTTTCAGACTGGACTTAAGTAAATAGATTTTATTGTCGTTCTGTAACATATCTGTTGGTATCAAAACTTACATCATCATCCGGGATACTTAGAGTAGTCACACAACTGACAGAAAGGGAACTGCACCCATTGTATACAAATAAATCTGCCCATTCGTGGTCATAATCTCGACTCTGAAGTGGTGTGTAAAGATGGCCTAGTAGAATGGAGATTGATTTATCGGTAAAGATAGAGTGACATGATGGTACAAGTGGGTAGTAAGTTATCATCTTTAAAGGAGTTCTCGAGGACAAACTCTTAAGATACGAGATGATGGCGATAAACTTTGCATATATAAAATCGATTTAACAGTGAATATATGTTAAGTTCATCGATTCTAACATTGCTAGTGTTAGAGAAGAGAGAGGTGTGTATGGTACTTGGGCCTAGGATAAGGCTGGGGTAGGGTTAGACTAAGGGTTAAGCTAAGGAGGAGTGGGAGGGGCAGAGTTGAGAGAGGATGGAAAGGACCTTCCATACATAAGATGGAAACACCCTAAGTTGTGAGAAAGATATATTGTTTTTCTGATGAAAACTGATTAACGTTCATTAGACATTTTATGCAAATATTTCGAACAAAATCTATTAAGGTATTGTTGGTACATTTACTTTTAAAGACAGTCACTTTCACACTCAGAATTGTAAGATTCGTGCCTTACATATTATACTGATATAATATGGCCCACAAGCCCTCTCGTCTGATCTTAAGACATATTTACCAACATTTTGAAGAAGATTTGTTTCATAGCTCAAATAAAATCATCTAATCATGAAGCGTACACATGTACATGCATAATTTTTGTACCGCTGTCTTTAATATATTGCACTTTGCTATCAAGGAAAATTCACGTGTAAAAAATTAAACTTTCATACTGTTTTGTTCTAACTTACACTTCCTCTTTATATATCAATGTATTTTGAAATTATTTTCATTTTTATACATTATATGTTTTAAGAGAAACATTTTAGCTCACCTGAGCTGAAGCTAAGTGAGCTTTTCTGATTATCTTTTGCCTTTCGTCTGTCCGTCCGTCCGTTTGTCTGTAAACTTTTCACATTACCATCTTCTCAAGAAGAAATGGACCAATTTTGACCAAACTTGATATAGGCATAATTGGGTAAAGGGGGGTTTAAATTGTGAAAATATAGAGCCAAGTCCCTTTCCGAGGGGAGGTAATCAAGAAAAGACAAAATCAGGGTGGGGTCATTAAAAATCTTCTCAAGAAGAACTGACCAGAAAAGCTTAAACTTATGTTGAAGAATTCTTTGGTGGTGTAGAGGTAGTGTAGATTCTAAATTTTAAAGATCATGACCTCCGGGGAAGGGCGAGGCCACAATAGGGAAACCAAGATTTACATTGAAATATATATAGGGAAAATCTTTTTCTCGAGAACCACTGGCCCAGAAAAGCTGGAACATATGGAAGTATCCTGGGTTATTGTAGATTTTAAATTGTTAAAACCATGACCCCCGGGGGTAGGTGGGACCAAAACAGGGATTTCATCTTTTACATTGAAATATATAGTAAAATCTTCTTAATAACCACTGGGCCAGAAAAGCTGAAAACCATATGGAAGCATCCTGAGGTCGTGTAGATTCTATATTGTTAAAATCATGACCCACGGGGGTAGGGCGGGGTCACAATAGATAAGGAGTACATGAGGAGTACACGAGATTATGAAACTATGTCGTCCCGTCTATAAATAGAAAAATATTTAAAACCAGCTCTCTACTAAAATTATAAATATCTTGCAGATAACAAATAACTGAATAGAAAATTGTTTTCTGTTACCAACACAGTTAATTGTTTATTTTCATTTGTGTATCGATCTCTCTTATATTATGACCATATCCACTTAACATGCTTAATCTATGGACTAATCATCGTAAGTCATTCATAACAGGTCACAGGTGATCGTCTTGTAAAAACAATCAATCCGGCCAGTGTTTTGACAACAATTATCACTCAGTTCAGGCGTGAATGTTGACAAGAATGGAAGTACAAATTAAAATTTACCGTCCGGATAAATGAACTAATTTTTAACGTAAAAATACATTTTGTAGTAAAAAAGAGCCGTCCGGATACGGAACGGAATTCCGGATAAATGAGTCAAAATTACGTTGAAAAAATCCGTTCCCGAGAAAAATCGTCCGGAAGGTGAAGCGTCCGGATATCTGGCGTCCGGATATCTGAAGGTCCACTGTATTACAAAGGGGAATCTGGTAAAGAACAACATGGCCAAAGTTACACAGGTGAACGATGTGGCCCATGGGCCTCTTGTTTTTTGAAAAAACTCTTCTCTTTGCGTTTGTTTTTCGCCGATTTGGTAGGGATGTTCATTGATCTAATAGCCATTTGCAAAATGCACTCACTTCTTCACTTGTAAAGACATTTATCATCTGACATGCCTTCGGTTTTAAACCAGTTTCAATCATGCAGAAAATTAAGATTTGTCACTTGCTTAGTTGTTTAGGGTTAAATATGTAACTTAATCTTGATCCTGTAAGTTGCCAAGAAGTTAAGTTTTTATCCTAGATGACATTGTTATAATATCGCTATGCCTCGAGAATACATTAATTAAACACTAATTGACTAAAACTTGAAATGCGAAAAAGGTGCATCATCATCATCAATAAGGCGTTGTTATTACATGTATTATGTATCTTTTGAAAAAGCATTTTTTATGAGTACATGTAATTATACATTTAAACTATGCCCTAATTACAATGTGAAAATTTTTTAATGTTTTTAAAAGTTGAAGTGAAAACGTGTTATAACACAAAAATTAAATCAAAAATTAAATGCGTTATATAACGCCTTTTAATGCGTTTGGCATAAAGTCTTTCTTTGACGTAAAATCAACAGTAAAACAAATGTAAAAGAATGTACTTTCTCTGATTTGTTGATAAATCTAAGAATACGGGGGCAAAAAAATTCAAAAAAGCACAATATGGGCTATCATCTTTACAAGCACTTTAAGGAGGCTCATTACACCACTTTTTGATGACGTACTACACAAAAAAATAAGCATCCATTGTTTTGTTCTGGGGGCGATTAGAGTACAACTTTGCTGTTGACCTTTAAAACGCTTTAAAAATAGTTGTGGACATTTGAAAATTCACAAAGTAACGGACCTTTGCATATATATTGCTTTTAAGCAGAAACAAAAGAAAACAGCAGCCATATCTTGCCAAACAATTTTTATTAAAGCACATTTTTTCAATCAATGACATGTGTGAATTCAGTTAAAATCTACAAACTTGTTGAAATTAAAAAAGTGATTTACTTGCACTATTTACTGTGCTGGTGTTGTTTTATATACTTGCTTTATTGATTTGAATATATACACTGGAAATTTAGAGCTTTGTTCTGAATTTTAGATGTAATGTTCAAACGTTCCTTAGTGTTTTGAGTCTTTGGTAATTAGGAAAGATAACTCTTGAAAGTGGACCTTTTAATCCAAATATTTTTTAAATTGGAATTTTTATTTCGTTAAAACATTCTTCATTCAATTTGTCTCATGCAATTCATTGAAATACATTCCTTGTCTCTTTTGAACTTATTTTCTAATATAGTATGCACAGATTCAAAAGATAATGACATTAATTGGTTTTTTGGAGAAAACTATTTTTTCTAATAAAATAAATATTAGGTATTATGAGGTATTTTTATTGTGTTTACTTGTCTATAGGAGATGTTCATCATTTGACACAGAAAGTTCTGAAATTCTGGTAATTATAAACTTGAAATAAAACATTTCACTAAAATTAGACAAAAGTTAAAAAATTCTCTAAAAAATATTTATGATATCAATACCTCCATTTGGATATTTGACATCTACATTATAAGTGATGCTGTAATGAAATCTAAAATAAACTGTGGATGTAATGAGCCACCTTAATTTACTTGTTCGTTCTATTTTAACAATGAAAGAAATGGTCCAATAGAGTACAACTTTGCTGTAGACAACGAGACGAATCTTGGATTTGAAAATTAGGCACGACCTTTCCATATATATGGATGCATTGACAATTTCGATATTGCTAGAATTTTTATTAAATCCACACTGTATAGCAGTGTGAATCTGAAGGGACTTCTTGACAATTCAAAAAGATGTTAGCATAGTCCTGGACATCGATCTTGCATAAAACCTTTCTACACATTCTCTTTTAAATCACTGCTGCCTTGTGTGAATAAATACCGGGTAGTTAGGTTTTCATCACAGATACTTGTGGACAGGAACCCCCCTCCCCCCCCCCCCCGGATATTCAACCCCCGGGCTAATTGGACATTTTTTTTCACAAATTATATTTATTACTGTGATGAAAACCTCCACAAAAAAATACCCCACTATACATTATAAGAGAGATAATGTATAGGGGGTATTTTTTTTTTGGTGGAGCGATTATTTTGGGGTTTAAAATGTGTAATAGATATAATTTGTGAAAAAAATGTCAAATAAGCCTCGGGGTTGAATATCGAGGGGGGGGGGGGTTCCTGTCCATAAGTACCTGTGGTTTTCATCACATTCGCATCAAAAGTTTTAAATAGTTTATTTGAAAAGGTCAAAGAAAGTCCATGATTGGGTTCTTCGACAACAGAATACAAAATCGGATCCGTGATTATGTATATTGCAAATAATTAGAAATATTATCCGCCACATTTTACGAAAAAAGGTCTGTTTTCTGTTTGTCCTTAAACTTAAATATGCGAAAAAGGCATAGGCGCGATTGATACTTTAAATATTCACAATCACAAAAGTAAAGTCCACATCTTGTATTTCTAACAATAACACATCGACTATTGTCTCTAAACTTTTTAATTACAAAAACAAACAAAAGCAACAGTGCCAAGATATCGAACAAATGAAACATATTCCTCCAACGTGTTGATGTTCTTCTTCATCCTACTACTATAGCCATGCTAGGCACGGCATTATTGGTGACGTAAAAAAACATGAGTACATGTACCTTAAATCACTTATCTCTAGAGAGTATGCATGTTTTAAAACGAAGCAAGCTATTGAAAGACAATTTGATTAAAGAACGGTATCAACAACCTCCTTTAATCTCATTATTTCTTTGTTAAGATCCAATGACCATATCACCAAGTACAATTTATCATTGAGTCGAATGCTGACTGATGTTCATCATACCAATTCTTAGACCATTATTTACATACAGAATTGTCTTCGAATATGGCTTGTCTTGTTAACTTACATTGTATTATCTGTATTGGAAATTATTCTAATAAATCCACTTCTTGACAACAAGATGCAAAGTTTTAAAATATAAACAAAACAGTTAAATTCAAATTTAAAAACAAAAGAGAATGAACGTAGAAGTTCATAGACTTTACAATGAAATACGTCGAGGTCTTTGACCTAGAAAGGTCCTTATGAATTACGAAATGAAAAACTAGTATTATGACAATTCAAACTTATTTTGTCATAATACAGTACTAAAATATTAAATATTGGGAGTAGTGTTTTTATTTCATAAGAATTCAAATTTACAAAAATGAATTTAATTCTAAAAATATTTACATGCATGAATATCATTCACTGTTACCGTGGTATATCTCTCCATTAAAACACAACTAAAACAAATTCATGAACATAAAAGCGGCAAATAGAAACGAAGAAATCAAATTTAGAAGCTTCATTTGAAGTTTGGTGCCACTACTAGCTTTATCACTGACCATTTTCTGAATAACTAACTGTTGGTCATCTTTCAAAAACTCCAGGTCACAGGACTGAATCCTGGACATAAAATTTAGAGCATCATAGCTGTACCATTGGTACTCATCTCTCGCCTTGGCTTTGGTGTATTCCTGCATGTCTCCTTTCATGCATGGATGTTCCCGAATTTCTTTGACAACTTCCTTGCATTCTTCCAAACACTTGGACAATGGTCGGCAATTTTCCTTCACCTTTATAAAATGGGGTTCCGTGTAGTTGAAGAAAACGTCTAGGTTGCAACCATACGGGTTTTCCCTGCTTAGCTTTGCCATGGAAAGAGATCGCCAGTTGACACATGCTCTAGATCGTAGGTTTTTCGCGGGGTATACCTCCAAGAAGCCGAAACACATCTCTTCGTTTGTCCCACGACCCATGAACGTTGTCTTTTTCTTGTTCGTAGTCTTGAATACACATGTAGTTTTTATTTCGTCACCTGGGTGAACTTTCATGGGTTCGGGCAAGCTAAAATAGTTCACAGTGGTTGGGATCAGACTGGCAATATTTATTTTTTCATTGTACTCTGTGTAATGTAAAGATTTGCTTGTGTACTTACGGATGAAATGTTGGTCTGTCGTAGCTATACGTTGATTCGTTTGTAATGGATTGGACCTTTTCTCCATTACGGAAAAGTTCTATGTATTGCTCACGGCCTGTTGAGAAAAGAAAAAGTGTAAGGAAATTCTATACCCAGATCATAATTCGAACACCAGCTTTAAAAACAGCCATTCTACAAAAACATGACCTTTTCTATGTCGCTAACAAGTTTACCTTTGTAACATCTCATGTTCCTCATTTCGACTATTAAACTCAAATAACCAATTGAAAACTGGTTATGTATACATGTATATTTACCCATTAATCCAATTTAAGTTTTAACATGAAAACCATTTTATAATATTTCAAAAACGTATTTTATCTGTAAATTACTCATTCACAAATTTCAGGCCAAAGTATGCCATTATACTAGCGTATGGAATGCAAAAAAATGTCTTCTTTTCCAATATTACAAAATAAACAAATCTGTAACAGTTCTATACTCAATACAAGAGAACAAATTGTGGGTCAGTTTCTAGATAATTTCAATGACAATGTTTAAGTATTAATTTCATCAAATTTGCATTGTCTTTTGGATATGCCGAAATGGGCTGCTAGGTCCTTTCGAAAATTATGCTATTCATTTTGGTATTTGAATCAACAACTAACTTAATATTAATTTTCGTTTTTTTTATGTTTTTGCTATGTTTATACATTTACCTTGAATATGGTTCTTTTATCGTAACAATGTTCCGAGTTCGGTTACTTTTTAGCTCACCTCAACGAAGTTGGGGGAGCTTATGTAATGCCCTCGGCGTCGGCGTCCCGGGTTAAGGTTAAGTTTTTTGGAGCAGTTTTCTTTTTATTTTAAGTACTTCTTTATCCTATATTAATAAGACATGCATGAAAGATATTTCTAGTATGTTTCTTTTAGTGTTCACTTTTTGTTGGTTAATTGTGTGACTTTGCCTTCCTTAAAGACAACATTCGTTGAGGTGAGTTCTGTAATCTCTGATTGCCTATGTTTTTATTTGGAATATGATACTAACAAATAAACTGCTGTTACATGATTTTCAAAAACCTTGTTTAAAAGAAAAATTTGGGAAAATTACCTTGTTTTTAAATACAATCTATAGTTCTGCTATAATACTGACTGGCATGTCTCGAATGAAATGTTATCCTAATGCTTATGTACCAATATCCAACCTTTAATCATGGCTCCAGGGTTTTGCGTTTTCCCCCAGATTTTCCCTGGATTTATGAGATTTATCATCTTACACATTACATGTTCAACTAAAAAAACACTTTATACACAAGTAATATCCCAACTGTTTACCTAAGTAGTGCATATGATTCAGTCCACGTACGATGTTGATCGGCCCCGCGAAGATCTTTTGTGTATCTTCCGCGTCACACACAGAGGATGCTGAGTAGCGTTTACTCCCTGGGGGTATCTCAAGATGAATTTGTCCCACCATTAATATGACAGCATCATTGGGGCGGAGATTGGGGGTATAGTACAACGTCATTCCTGAGCTATCTGTGTAATCTGCCCGTAGTTCAGGGTTGTTCCAGTGCAACTGTTTTTATAAAGAGAAAATAATCTTCTTTGAAATTTTAAGTTCGTTTTATTTATTTTACACATTTGTGAATAACATTGTGTGAGTCTGGCAATATTATATCGATGTTTAAATATATTTTTAAAGAAACACAATTAAAGGCCTTGAAATTCACAATTCTGGAAGAAGCTCCCCTGCTCGTCATAACTATGTACCTAAATTATAGACTTAATATCCAGGAGCAGAGAAGAAGACTTTCAAAGAATCAATGCATTTTAACTACATGTATATAATAAAAAAAAGCCCCAACTTAACACCCAACCCCTGACCCAGGGACCATAAAATTCATACTTTTGGAAGAGGCACGCTTTTTTCATAATAACTTTGTACATTTAATATCCAGGAGCAGAGAAGAAAAATTTCAAATAATTCATGCATTTCACTAAATACATGTAATCAACAGAGCCCTAACACCAGAACCCTTGACCCTTGGTCCATGAAATTCACAGTGTTGCTAGAGGTTACCCTCCTCATCATAAATAAGTATGTTAATAGTTTGTTTAACACCCGGGATCAGAGAAGATTTTCAAATAATTAATGCATTTTTACTATAAAATCAATAGAACTCCGCCCTACCACCAGAACCCTTGAACAAGGGGCCAGGTACCCTTCCACAGCATAACTATACATTGTTTGATTATTTAATACCCAGAAGAAGAGAAGATTTTTAAACAAATAATACACTTTCACTATATAATCTATACTGTAAACCAAATTTTATTCGAGAGTTTAAAATATTCGCGAGTTTCTTTAATTCGCAAATATTATCGCCGCGAACCATTTGTTTCCTCAGTCGCGAAAATTAATCGTAGCGGGTCTATTCTAAACCGAGGAATCGAATAAAGATGACGCGAATAATAGTTGGTTTACAGTATAGCCCCGCGCTAATACTAGACCCCTTACCCTTGGGCCATGAATTTCACAATTTTGGAAGAGGACTCGATGCTTATTACAAATATGCCAATTTAACAGTTTCACTGCTTGATGTCCAGGAGTAAAGAGGAAGAGAAAAGATTGCATTACTTTTGGTGATTTTGACCCCACCTCTAAGGCTCCACGGGGGCAGGGACCATGAAATTCACAATTTTTGTTCCCCTTTACCCAAATATGTTATATGCCAAATTTGGTTGAAATTGGTTGAGCGGTTCCAGAGAAGAAGCTAAAATGTTCTAAAGTTTACGAACGACGCACGATGACGGACGAAAACAGATAGCAATAGGTCACCTGCGTTTGCTCAGACTTTTAAAGATTTCATTAATTTTGGTGGATTTCAGTCCCGTCCCGCAGGTCCCAGTGGGGCAGGGGTCATATATTACACAATTTTTATTCCTCCACACCCATAGATGCTATATAAAAACTTGATCGCAAACTGGTTCAGCACTGCTAGAGAAGGATCTGAAAATGTTTAAAAACGCACATATCACGACTCAAGACGACGGACAAAAACAGAGAGCAATAAGTGACTCAGGTGACACCCCCCACCCCCCACCCCCCAAAAAAAACATAAATTATACCCAAAATATTTTTAAGAAAGATAGTCTTGCTTAAACCTTTTGCATAATAAACTAAAACTAGAGGTACTGTGAGCGATGAGCTCACTAAATGATACCCCCCGCCTCCCATATGGTTATAACTGGTGAACAAGTCTATGTTTTCCTGTGGCTGGGAAACCCAAAATATGTGTCGGATCAAAAAGTAAAATAGGAGGTGCAAAATGGCAATATGTAATAAAGATTCTGTGAAAGTCTCATCAAAGTGGTAAGAGAGGAGTTGCAAAGCGTAACAGATAAACTACAGACGGACGGAATTAACGAAAAGAAAATACCTATACTGGTCCTGTAAACAGCAAAGATAAAGACCGAAATCTAATTTGTTCTTCTTCAAAACTCATAAAAGTTCTTCGAAAGTTGGTTGTAAACTCTGCCTTCATTTTTTTAGCGGATCAGTTAATCAATGAATTTCCGAGTGTCGTCTACCTTCTCATTTGATAGGTAGTTATCTCTCCTTTTCCGTATCTTTTTCTTTTTAGCTTTTACATGACTCCATATAAAATGAATAAAGATTGCAATATACATGTATTTTGTTTTAATACTTATTCATTCACATTTGAGATCGAACGGTGATCGATCTCAAAAACTATACAAACAATACAAAACTTTGGAAGGGGCATACACACGGACGCTTGGAAAACCCAGAGGTGGAGTCGGGTGCATCCCATGTCGACCGGTCACACCTGACGTCAGTCCTATATGCATTTATGAGTTAAACGGAAGATTCTGTTGTCAAATTTAGTAAAAATGAAAGCGTATCAATTGGTAAGAAATAATTCGGCCAAAATACGACCGAATAATAGGTCATAATTGCTAACAATGTCATTATATCGACCATAGAATTTACGAAATGCTAACTTTAAAAGTGGTTGTTTAAATCTCTGTTACATAAACTTGTTTGTCAGTAGTCTGCATAGTTTTAAAAATTGTTCGGAGCATGCTACTGAGAATAAGTTTCATGAAATGCAGGATTTTTATAACTACTGATCATACGCGTCGGAACCGGGGGGGGGGGGGGGGGGGGGGGGTAGGAGGGCTGAGCCCCCCCCCCCCCCCCTCGCACACACTTTTTTTGCAAAGATATACATAATATATGCAATGAAAATTGGCCTATGTGAATACAGTGTATAAATAAAGAAAAACGGTGATGGAAGTTTAAGTCATCTTGTTTGTCAAAGTCCTAAGTTGTTAGTTTGACATTATCGTCTATAGTCAGTAAAACATCCAAATATTTAAGATATGTGACAGACTCTGTAGTGTCTTTAATATTCAAGCTCATTGGGATGTTTTTTTACATTGAGTAATTTTACTCTTCTTCTCGTGTAGAATTTTTTAAATGAATTCTGCTTTGTAGAAAAATAAAAACGGGTCAGCTTATTAAGGAGCACAAACAATGCCTATCAGAATTCCAAGAGTTTGCTGGAAGACTACACTGAAAGAAAAATCTAGTTACATGTAATCTAACTAGTTTGCCTTGTATTAAGCATTCGTCGTGATATGTAATCATTTTGTTTACCAGTTAAGATAGTGAGTAGTAGATGTCACGTGGAGCGTGGGTCGTATAGATACCTAGTGACCCACTGAAAGTTACTTATAAATTCTAAAAATACATGTTATCTAGTATATCTACCCAATATTTAGTACAACTACTTTTATGGTAGTGATTGTATGGACAGAAAATTTACTAGTCTTCTTAGTGAATTTTACTAGGTATCTTTAGGGTGTATAGGTTTACGAAGACTACATAAATGTTATCATTAAGAAACTCCAGCGTCTCTTAAACATCGACTTCAGATAACTTATTTGTAGAATCCGAGCGATCTTTAGCAAAATAATTTTCTTGATGACCTATCATAAAATAGGAAAATTTTCCGACTTCTACAAGGGGTAATCAAAAAGTTCGCGACCTAATTGAATAACTTCCAAAAAAGAAATGATACTGGTATTGGTTTTCAGTGTTGAAAATTTTTCAAAGAAGTCCTCTTCGATTTAAATGCGTATCTGCAACCGTTGTGACCATGCATGAATCACGTGATATAGTCGGTCACGTGACATGCTACTTAGCGTTCTGTCACAGAAGCTTTAAATTTTTTCCGACTCATATTTCTTTCCATGCAAGTTATTTTTGACAACAAAACGGTCCATTTGTCAGAAATGGCCAAATCTCGGCAATAGTAAGGGTGGATAATGATATCCTTCTACAGAATGAGCACGGATTGGTGACCATCAAAACCCAAGTCCTCTGTCTTTTGAGCGCCGTTTATTCCATGTGGATAAAGTATGGATGCCTTCTTTTTACCATAACTGATATGTTTAAAGTCTAAAGTAAAAAATATTTTAGAGATTTAATAATTGTATTATTGTAAAGATATTCATCTATTTTTCTAATTATTTGGCGATCTTTTACATCAAATTGCTTAACAAAGGACACGTCTCTTCCCCACCTTGCTTTTACTGGGCAACAGAATAAACATTATTTTTTAATAGGGATGTCAAATCGATCAATTTTTAATACTCGGTTACTCGGACGTTTTTCCGATCGAGTACCCGGGTACTCGGTAAAAGTGTAAATAAATAATTATAAAGAAGTAAATTGATGAATGTAAATATTGTAAACTCTTGTAGTAATAAAACCACATGCATCTGATAGGAGGTTTACCCGTAAATGTATTTCTGTTGTAACAATGATGAGCACTTCGTGCCCGACGAAATTTAATACAACATTTTTTAAGTTCAATATTATATTTATCAAATAAACACAAGAAATAAAATCGTAAGTGGTTCACAGTGTTTGTGTTTTAAAAAAATAATCTACTCCGTAATTGTAATGTAACTCTTTGTTGCGTTTGACGTCCAGGTATCAGTCGTACTGTTTGACTTGAACTTGACAAGTTCTCCTAACAGAGCGGATTTACGATTTTCGTATACTTTTCTATCCTAGATTTTATAATATTATGGGACGGTATTTTGTAGTTTGGTGCATCGATGGACATCAGTTTTTTAAAGCCTTTGCCTTCAACCATTTGTACATGTATTGGCATGTAATCAAACACAACTATATCAACAATCGCGCGTGTAATATCATCCTGTATCTTTTCCCGAGAATTCACGGCTTCTCGGAGAATTGATAAAATTATCCGATTTATTTAATCATAACAGACTTTAAACGATGTTCAGTGAAAACAAATAATTAAAGCAAATCAAAAAGTAAGGGTAGAAGACAGCCGAAGGTGAGAAAAGCGAGGTAACAGGTGCTTGGTCACGATAATTACTGTATAAACACTGCCACAGGCGATAACGGTCATTTTAGGAAACCCTAATTACTATATGTAAAGTGCAATGAGTAATTACGTTTTAAAACAGATTGTTTAATGCATTAATAAATAAGCTTAGAAAATATTAAAAAATATACATCCGAGTAACCGAGTACCGATTTTAGTTTCGATACTCGGACGGCAACCCGGTTAACCGGGTACTCGTTGACATCCCTATTTTTTAATCATCTCCCTTCCTTCTCTAAAACAATCAATCCAATTAATGACAAAACTTCTGGCAAGTCTTTTGTCTTTATAAACCGTGCACAAATTACTATAAGCTTCTGCAAAGGAATTTCCAAGACAAATGTTTAACTTTACAGCCGTTCGTTTCTCGAATACGACTGAGTCAACCATTTTTTGTCACGAGTGATCTACATAATGACATCATTTTCACATTGTGATGTCACAAACATGGGGCAAAATCTTCCTTTACATATGCTATTCATAGAACATGTGCTTGACACTATGTGTGCCAAATTTCATTCTGATCTGAATCGATGGTTTAGTAAATATAAAGATAGTTCACGAACTTTTTGATCACCCCTCGTGTTTTTATTGAAGAAGCAGTTGTATTGGTGTCAAGAGGTCCAGTTTTTAATTTATGGGAATGTCTCATCCGCAAAATCTCGGCAAAGGAAGTACTTTAAACGCCAGGCGTCCCGACTGAATAGTGTTTTAAAAATTTCCTTATCTCTTCAATGACCAGGAAAAGGTTGAGTTGTATTTATAATGAATTATTTTTTTTTTATCTATTGGAAGCCACTGTCTTTAATCTCTTAAACGCAGAACTATGAGAAATTGTATAAGCCACGGATTGGTAATTAAACATTCCAAATCAAATGTTCTATAAGTTTATTGTCAGTAAACTTTTTAGTTTTAAAACATTTGATATCACGAAACTTTGTCAAAATAAATACAATTTCCAAATACAAGTAGTCCAAAGATGATATTGAAACGATGCTTGAGTTCTTGTTGACAAAATTTTTGCAATCTTTGACAATCAGTCGCCCAAAATTGGAATTCTAATGCGTGCTTTTTTGGCCCTTTATGAACGACCTGTTTTATTCTTGTGAAGCATATTTTTCGAAATTTTTAAATCCTAAATAAAGGAAAACGTCTAAAAGGGTGTTATTTACTAAACCAGTGTCAAGCACATGTTCTATGAATAGCATATGTAAAGGAAGATTTTGCCCCATGTTTGTGACGTCACAATGTGAAAATGACGTCATTATGTAGATCACTCGTAACAAAAAAAGGTTGACTCAGTCGTATTCGAGAAACGAACGGCTGTAAAGTTAAACGTTTATCTTGGAAATTCCTTTGCAGAAGCTTATAATAATTTGTGCACGGTTTATGAAGACAAAAGACTTGCCAGAAGTTTTGTCATTAATTGGATTGATAGTTTTAGTGAAGGAATGGAGATGATTGAAAATAATGTTTATTCTGTTGTCCAGTGAAAGCAAGGTGGGGAAGAGACGTGTTCTTTGTTAAGCAATTTGATATAAAAGATCGCCAACTAACAGTTAGAAAAATAGAGAATATCTTTACAATAATACAATTATTAAATCCCTAAAATATTATTTACTTTAGACTTTAAACATATCAGTTATGGTAAAAAGAAGGCACCCATACTTTATCCACATGTAATAGACGGCGCTCAAAAGACGGTTTTGATGGTCACCAATCCATGCTAATTCTGTAGAAGGATATCATTATCCACCCTTACTATTGCCGAGATTTGGCCGTTTCTGAGTGACAAATGGACTGTTTTTGTTGTCAAAAATAACTTGCATGGAAAGAAATATAAGAGTCGGAAAAAATTTAAAGCTTCTAAGACAGAACGCTAAGTAGCATGTCACGGGACCAACTATATCACGTGATTGGCGCATGCATGGTCAGAGCGGTTGCAGATGCGCATTACAATCGGAGAGGACTTCTTTGAAAAATGTTCAACACTGAAAACCTATATCATTTCTTTTTTTGGAAGTTATTCAATTAGTTCTTGAGCTTTTTGATCCGACCCCTCGCAAAGTCATTCAGTGTTAATCATGGCGTTATAGCGCGAATCGAAAGATGGAATAAAATAAGGCATAAAATAATTTTTGTAAGTTCTTACACATTTTTCGTTTTATGCCACTTTTCACTTCCCCCTCATATAGCATTTCCTAGAATTACTGGGCCCGTTCAGGATGCTTGCAATATATAACAAAGTATATTTATTCCCCTCAAATTGATCTTATCAGAATTTGAATGGGAACAAACCCTGCACCCACGTCATACCCTGAAAGCCTATAAAGCGTCCACTTACTTGACTTCA
>NW_026925702.1:0-26269 GCF_032062105.1 Saccostrea cuccullata
AAACATCGTTTTACGATTAAAATAACTATTCGGGGAGGGGTTGCTATGAAGGGGGGGGGGGAATTGCTATTTATATCGAGATTTCCCACGGAAGACTAGCTATACCCCGGGGGAAGTCCCACGGTATAGTCTTCCGAAGGAAGCATCACTATGTTGTCAGTCTTCCAGGAGAAATCTTACCATTTAGCGAGACTTCCGAGGGAATGGCATGTATCGGGTACATACCTGAACTAACAACAAACATCATTCATTTAAAAATCTAAGTTCCATTGATAAAAGTATTAAGGCAGAAAATTAGAAAAAAAAACTCGAATAACCCCGGCCCGGTTTGCTTACCTAATTTTACCAACACTCTTAGCGAACACCCCTGCCACCTAGCGTTATAATGCGGCACTAAATTAGGACAACTCGTATTCGTCTTCATTGAATATGCTTCATTGTTTGCGTGATTGAGTTAACGTTCGTAATAGAGATAATCATTTAAGATACTGTATCAATTTCAAAGAAAATAAAATGACTTATCAAGAATAAAGAAACATAGAAGTAAGGACGAAATGAAGAAGGATAAAAGTCAAAGTGAAATGTAATAAAGACGAATATGAAAACAATAAAGTGACATATAATTACAATAATAACAAAGCATTTAAAGAAGTAGGCAGAATAAGAATAAAAGCAAGATACATAGACTTTTGGCGGTAATTCCCTTCCATAGTATGGTAATTCAAATTCATTGCAGCCCGGAGACCGGTCTGCTCTATACATTAAGTTTAAGTTTAGGTGTGTGGGACTGAGGTGAGAAAAGTCATTACGAATTAAATGTTACCTAAACATTAAAAAGATTTTACATCAGAAGTTCTTTACCTTTATATATTATGAGATGCTCACTATATTCACTTCCATGAAGTGAATCTTGGCATGAAACAGGTCAGCAAAAATACGACACAATGACAACCACCATGTATGTTTACTAAACATGTTATTATAACGACTCTAGAATTTACGAAATGTTGACTTTAAACGTGATTGTTGAATGATTGATTCATTGATTGTATGTTGTTTAACGTCACTTTTAAGATTTTTTTACTCATATGGAGACGCGCCACCACTTGCCGACGGAGAGCTACAAATTGTGTCCTATACTCGGCACTCAGGGCCATTGAGCTGTGAGGGATCTTTTTCGTGCCAGCACCTACTGCGACACGGGACCCCGGTTTATACGGTCTTATCCGAAGATCCGGTCTCAACGTCCCACATTCGGATTTGAACCCGGTACGTAAGGATCAACTCCTTACTTAGCGACTCTAGAGCAGACGCGCTAACCACTGGGTCATGCGGGCGACTATGATTGTTTATATATCATTCTTGTAACATCAACTGATGAGTGATTAGCCTGTCTTGATTTAAGAATTGATCATACTCATAGCATGCTGCTGAGTATTGAATAAATTGGGAGGCATAAATGTCGTATGCAGATGATAGCAGAATATTTTACAAAAATATTCTTTGACGATGGAAAAGCTGAAGTCATCCCAGTTGTCATACAATTTTGTTGTTATTTGTCCGGTGTCTCTATAGCCAGTAAAATATCAATATATAAAGTGGATGTGACAGTATCTGTGGTGTTATATTTCAAATCCACTTGGATGAATCGAGTTGACCTAAAAAATGGAAATTACTCATTGATAAAACACTATCGATACATCTGAATGTCAAATTGAAGTTTTTTCTTCTTCTCGTATAGATGTTTTGAATAAACTCTGCTTCATAGGAAAATAAAAAAGATTTGGCTAAAAAAGAAGCACAATAAGTGCCCTTCGGGATTCAATAGTTTGTTAAAGACTTGATTTTCGAAGACCTGTATCTGTTTTCTGTTTTGCAAAATCTTAAATTCACAGTCGAATGTTTTCTGAAATGATTATAAATATTAGCTTTTTTTCAGTCCTACATAGTATATTTAAATTACCCCCCCCCCCCCTCAAAAAAAAATCAGCTAACAACTATAACTAGAATAAACAATCTAAGATGTTAGATTTTTTCATTTATTCATTAAAGCTTTTGTGATTGGTGCTGCTCAAAATAATATCCAAAGGCAAATAGTAAGGCACTGTTGAAGTTTTCTATGACAACTTGCTATACAAGAGTAGCTGGGCGGTTTGCAGGATCCTAAACAGTAGGAAAAGTTCTCTTTACAGGTCCCCACACACTCCGTGTAAGAAGTGCTCTGGGAGGTGGTGGTAGCAGCGAATCAGACAAAGATTATTAGAAAAATCAATACACTCATCCTGGATAAATAGCTGTAAAATACAAACAAAAATTCATTGTAAGAAAGGGATTTGTTTTTACAGACCATGAAACATATGAAGATTAATCTTCGTTATATGAAATACATGATTATTGAGATAACAAACAGTATTTAAGCTCAAAAGTCCATAAAGCAATACAAAAGATGAGTAGAGCAAACACGGACCTCCAAAACATCAAAGGTTGGATCAGGTGCCTTGGAGGAGTGAGCATCCCCTGACAACAGGTCACACCAGCCGTGTGCTCTTTGTCAAGATCCTTAATTCAGTGTGTAAATAATGGACTAACAATTGATATGAAAAACGTCAGTCAGCATTTGACTCAATAATAAATTGTATTTAATGACAAGGTCATTGTATTGACGATAGAACTTAATAAATGATGTCTTTAAACGACTGATTGTACTCTTTCAAGAAATTAAGAATGAAAACCTTATGACATGCAAAAAATAAATTGTTATTGTGTAAATCTCTATTTCGTGTTATTTGATACAAAAAATGTTACTTAATTTTAACATTCACTGTTTTGGCACCACATAATAAAATTGTAATGATAAAGGCAGTACCTGCTGTCAAATCTTTTTGTGATTATTCATAACAATTTTTTTAATTAAATAGCAAAATTGTGACGTTAAAATCATAACATGACATTCTCATTCTTTTTTAAAATAAAATACTTCCCGCTTCTTTTAGCTTTAGCTTACAGAATTTATTCTATTGTTCTACACAGTACATTTATACATTTTTTTTCATTACGTTCTACAACATCATTCTTGTCATTTTTCAAAGAGTTCTTTGTTCTGAATTTGATTTTTTTCAACGAAAAAAATTAAGGCATAATTTGATATTTCAATTAGTCTCATTTATTTTCTTAATTATTTTATCGAGGAAAAAAGTGTCAATCACTGGGGTTGATATTAAACGCATGTGGATTTCTATATTGACATCATTTGTGTAGTCTTCGGAAACCAGGTTCTTTATTTATTGGTATTCCAATGGTTACCTATTGTGCGCTCTGTTATTGACAGATCTGCTCTTGCATTCATATGAAGCAGAATTTATTCAAAAACTTTTACATGAGAAGAAGAAAACACTTGCTACGACCTTAATCTTTTCATTTTAATATATCGACATATGCATGGTATTATCAATTAACAAAAGTGACTTCCATATCGACTTGATAAGTCCCAGTGAACTTTAAAAGAAAGACACCACAAAGTATGCTACATTTAGATTTCTAAACTTTAAAAATTGATAAAGAAACCAGCAGATTGTGATTACTTTGCTCTCTTTGTTGAAAGTAACCAGAAATAAAACAATTCCTGGTCTATAGCGCCAATTTATACAAAGCTATTAGGTTTTTATCCTTTATTATTCTGACATGTGATCCTTATTTACGAACATTTTTTTGTATTCGATAGCTTGACATATGTTTTTACGACATTTTAATTTATTGCATACCGGATATACCTAGTGATATTAAATTTGATGGTAAAAACCCAGCAGAATAATGTTAACAAATAACAAAGTTTGTAAATTTTCAAGAATTTTATTAAATCACCGTAATTGTAAAGATTTAAAGGATAGTTCGTGAAATTTGATCAGAATAAATCTACGCACTTGTTGTAGAAAATATTTTAAGATTTCTCCAAAATAATCAAGAAGAGTGTGGAACTAGAACTCAAAAGTGATTAAAAAAACGTCCGAAAGATACGAGTCCAATAGTCAAAATAGTGACGTTTTCCGGCTAACATGGTATTCTGTGCTCAGAGGGTGTTCATGGTCCCGGATATAAAAGTACTTTTTATTGGCTGTCTTACCATAATGTTGCCTTTCCAATTATACTTGGTATGTAGGGCTGTCAATCACCTATGAACCCCAATAGGGCAACACCCTCAAATCAAGATATCCCTATATAAGTACTATTTATGGGCTCAGTCCCCCTTACCTGCACCACAGGAGTTCTATCCTTAAGCTCTTCTTTAACTAGGTCAAGAATCTTTATACTAACTTTGAATTTTTGTTCAAATTTAATCACTTAGTATCGATGAACTTAATTGGTCCATTCTGATTGTTCCATTATAAAAAAAATCTAAAAATTACAGTTCATTGTATCAACATCAAAATCCAATTTGTTTTAAAAAGATATTATATGGAATACAGTCCCTTTTCCAATTTTAAAGTCACTACATGTGGTACACAATTATTGTCCATCCTTGTTTAATAAACTTTTATTTTATTTTACTGCCATTAATACGACCACTATTTATGGTTTAAACGATTGTAATATGAATATAACCTCCAAGTATAAAATGTTCAAATAAAAAGGCCGTACTGTGGGTTAACAATAAATCTCTAGGGAGTTCCTCGGTATAAAAGGATATTTTTAATATTTAAAAAAGAATAAAAGAATGAAACCGAAGGTAAAGTAATCATAAAACAAATGTAAGACCAAGAAATAATTCTTGTTAATATAATTCATATCATGTAATTTGATTGCGTATTTAAAGACTTTAAAACAATATGACTTTTAAGATGTGGATACTAATCAATTCTAAGGAAATTTTGGACCATTTGAAATCACAAGATTTTACCGAAATCAAAAACATTAAAACATGCGACTTTTCAACACTTTTTACAACGATTTTCCAGGATAAATTGAAGTTCAGGTCTTTTGACATCATTCTCACCTACTTTTTCATTAAAAATGGAACTCGTTAAATTAGTTTACTTTCCTTGTTATTGGTAATTTGCAATTTTTAAAAAAAAAATTGTACACACGAGTACTCTGAAGTTAATATAAAAAAGATGCTTGTGTTTCTAATTTACGATGGGGGTTTTGGAGACCAGGTCTTCCAATGATCTGTCGGAATTCCAATGAGCACTAAATGCTCCTGGCAGACGTATTTTTGTATTCATATGAAACAGAATTTGTTTAAAATCTTATATATGTACATGAGAAGACGAAAACACTTGCTTCAAATGTCTCTCAACTCGATATTTAGATATATCAATTAACATTTTTTTTTCATTAATATGACGAAACAGTACGCATATCCCAGTGGGCTTGAAATAAAAGATACCACAGAGTCTGACACATTTGTTTCATATGCGGATATTTAGCTGGTAACCAAACAACAACGTTTTATGATTAGACGCTATGACATTGATTTGTTTGCGGATTTTCATTTTATTTCTCGATCATGACAAGGAGCACTGGGCGAGTATGACCGCCGGGCCAACAGGGGATGTTCTCTCTTCAATGGCACCTGATCCAACTTCTATCCAACTTTTTTTCTTTAGAAGTCCGTGTTTGCTCTCCTATTATGTATTTTTTTTTAATGATTATTGAGTTTAAATGCTGTTTGTTATCTCCATGTGATTCATTAAGATAACGGTTTGGACTTTATTGTGCCCTAAAATTTTAATGTTCTTAAAAAGTTATGAAATTGGCTTTAACAAGAGTTTAGAAAATGAATGATAAATCCATAAAGAATATGACATGGAGGACCATTCTAAAAACATGGCATTATTAATTTGCTACATTACTAAGTAATGCAGAAAAGCCAAGAATAACTCATTTCTGTGCTTATTTTCCTTTAGAAATTGGTGTCTGCGACCATGACCCACTTCAATTTTTGGACTGCTTTGAAAAAGCATATTTCTCAAAATCTTTTCGGCGATGCAGACAGTGTATGTTTTCTGATAGATAATTCCACTGAAAATTGATGTTTTCTGCAACTTTTTCAAGAAAATACGTAAAAATGATGTCAGTATTAGCATTTGGGAGGTCATATGAGAAAAACGTTTTGTATAATCTTACCGCATGAAATTCCAATGATTTAGAAAGAATTTTAGCTTCTTATATCACTTTCATACCTTAGAAAAATACACGGCAAATTTTTTTTTTTGAAACTGTAACTTGTTCTTTTTATTCTTTGAATAAAATTATGGCTTAAATATTGTCCGTTTTCTCCATATAATTATTTCATTGTACAATGTTTAGATTTGTTAAAATTTAATTTAAAATTTGATCTTGAATAGTGTTCGTTGTCTCGATTGATTGATTGATTGTTTATAGTTTAACGTCCCTCTTGAGAATTTTTCACTCATATGGAGACGTCACCGTATGCCGGTGAAGGGCTTTAAATTTGACCTATACTCAGCACTCAGGGTCTTTGAGCAGTGAGGGTTTTTTATCGTGCCGACGCCTACCGTGACACGGGACGTACGTTTTTAAACACATATCCGAAAGACCCGTGTCTTTCACTTCTAGTCCCGAGCGCTTGGCGAAGGAACAGTCACTACCTTTGTTTACGTCTTAAGGTATGACGCGGCGCCGCGAACGAGAATCGAACCCGGGCCTCCAGATCACGAAGCGAACGCTCTACGACTAGGCTATCGTGGCCGGTTCGTTGTCTCGATATGTTTCATTCATTGAATTTTTTAGCTATTACTAAAGAAATGCTGATCATGATCTATACCAATTTTAACTTTATAATCTTAGTGAAACAAAAGATTCTGAAAATGTTCAAGAGTTCACTTTTGCATTTTTCTGATTTTTTTTCTTTATTCTTTTTTCGTTTTTTTCTGTAAGAATAACAGTGATTATCCGAATATTAAAAGTAAACAAAGCACATTGAATTTTAATGTAAAAGATGTATACAGTTTTTTTTAAATAGTGATATGATTTTTAAAATAATTTTGTTTCTAAAATGTCGACATCCTACTTAGTAACAAAACAGATGTTGCACAATAAAACACAACAGCTCGATGATGGTAAAACGAGAATGTATAACTGAAGCGTAGGATGAACACTGCCTAGGATTAATATTGTTCAACTCGCCAGTTTTTGTTGTTTATTCAAATTTCGGATGATATAAATCATATACTCAATGTTGAAATACCTGACCGCATTTTGACAACTTATGTTTCTTCAACGTGTCTTTAATGATGCTCATGCCGAAACTTTGGAAATCCAAAATATTTTAATGAAAAAATGGACAGCTGAAAATCGGAGCTGCTTTTAAAACAAATTGCTACTGAGTAAAGCATCTTCTGTGACAAAAAAACTCCAGTCATTATGTATTTTAACATATTATTCAGCATTTTAAAAATATTAAATAATGCTGCATGTATTGTAAAAGTCATGTAGTGACGTAAAACCTGAATTTCGTTTTTTACAATAAAATGCTTTCTTTGGCTGTAAAAAGAAATCATAATCCATGTAAGCTTACTATTAAACTGTCTGTTAAATAATATTTCATATGTACCCGAAATGGGTTTTATTCTAAAATGTAGCTCCTGCCTCTGTTCTCGTTAATTTTATCTTATTAATTGTCCCCCGCTTTCGCGAAAGTGCAAGGACATTAAATCCCATTCGTCTGCACGTCGGTCAGTCTATCTGTCTATCACCAAAACTTGGTCATAGATTTTCAATGAGAATAGATAGGACTTTCATATTTCACATGTGTATTACCTGAAATAGGGCTTTCATATTTGACAGGTGCATTGCCTGTTTCAAGATGTTTCCGAATATGATATGGTTTTTGTTCCCTTGACTTTGACCTAATTAAAAAAAAAATGAAATTGGTGATTACTTTTTAATGATAGGGCCTTCATATTTGACACAATATGCCATAAATAATGGCATCCCATGATTCCAATCCACTATGACATCGAATGCGGGAGCCACAATTCTCTAAATTTGCTTGTTATACTTGTAAATATATTTTCGAGAGATAGCATGAAGGATATGGAGATAATGAACAGTATTGAATATCAAAGTCTATAAAACAAAACAAAATAGGAGAAGAGGAAACGCAGACCTCTGAAACATCAGAGGTGGGATCGGGTGCCATGGAGGAGTGAGCGTCCCCTGCCGACCGGTTACACCCGCCATGTGCTCCTTGTCATGATCGGGAAATAACGGAAAAATCCGTAGTCAATTCAGTGTATAAATAATGGACTAAGAATTAGTATGAAAAACGTCAGTCAGCATTTGACTCAATGATAAATTTTATTTGCTGACAAGGTCATGGTATCGACCATAGAACTTACGAAATGATGACTTTAAACGAGACTGCTGATATTCTTGTTTTATCAACATGTTTGTCAATAATTTACCTCATTTTAGAAATTGTTCATACGTAAAGCATGCTCTTGCGTATCGAATCAACTGAAACATATAAACTCCGTCTGCAGGTGATGAAGGTATATTGCTGCATAAGTAAGGGAAGTTGCCGATAGAAAAGTTAAAGTCATCACGTTTATCATAGAGCATGGTTGTTAGATTACCATTAATGTCTTTTTCAAGTAAAATAACCAAGTATGAAACAGATGTGTCAGACGCTGCCGTATCTTTTATCCCAGGCTCACCAGGATATATCGTATCGACGTAATGGAAATTACCATTGTTCATTGACAATACGTCGTCCATATATCTGAATGTCGAATTGAAGGCCACAGCAAGTGTTTTCTTCTTTTCACGCATAAGATTTTGCACAAATTCTGTTTCATATGAATACAAAAATAAGTATGCTAATAACGGATAGCAATGATGCCAAGCTTTAAAATGTAGATACAAATTGCTTGAAAACGTGTTTTACCATCAATTTTGCTTTAAACAATGCTTTTTTTAAAACTGAGTTGGAAATAAAACATAGCCAAATAGCATGAAATAAAGTAAATTCAAACATAATCACCGCAGAAATATGACTGAAATATTGCCGACTCGTCGTAAAACAATAATAATCACTCACACATTATTCTACAGTTGTAAGTATTAAACAGAACAAGGGCACAGCTCATCAGAGCATGTACTTGAAAAATCAATCATCTATCCCAAAAGAAAACTTTTTTCCGTTGCGCACTCACTCACTCTCCCACTAACTCACACACACACCCTTGCATATATATTCTCTCCAAGGGATAAGGTCATCTTAAAAGTATTTTTTATTTGCTTCTCCCGGTTCAGAGTAGAAAAATTGGTCCGTAGGTAGGTGGAAAATTTTTATTTATAGAAAATTTCAACATACTGTTCAGGAATATCAAGAAAAACAGATCTTTTCACAGATGTTTTGAGTCGGACCATTTTTAGTGAGTTGGTCGGGAGAGACCCAACAAACATTTATTTAAAAGCTTACCCATTAGAACTTAAAAAAAATTAGCTAGGTTGCCACATCTGCCGCTGCTTAAGATATTATTTCATAGTAAAACACAACATTTAACTATATATTAATGGTCTTGTATGTAACAAATGAAAACGGATATGCCATAATATTTTTATAAATATGTTGGATATAATTGTGCGTTAACATAGGAGCGCGTAATTCTTAAGGATTAATTTAAGGTAAGTTATTTTCTCCCTCGTAAACTCCACTGAAAATAAATCTTTTCTTGACTAATTTTAAAAACAACTAATAGTTTAGGTTAGGTGCGTTCGTTACAAGATCGCATTTATATATTCATAATAATATATTTATTTAATTACGTAATTAGTGCATGTAGTAACGCAATATTAATTGAAACCTACATCGACAAAAAACTTATACATGTACATGCGGGGATGGGAAGGGAAAATGTATGTCCTTGAGATCTTGTAACTAGCTTCGCAATGACCACACACCTGGACCATGATTTATAGTAAGCGCCAAATTACATGTGCATGCAATCATTACTATGATTAGATCGGACATTTCCGTGTTGCGGAACTCTCTAAAACGTAAAGAAATCCATCCATTTTTCAGCTATAAATTTTGAGCCCGTGACCTTGAAGTTTGACCTACTTTTAAAATTTTTAAACATTACTTTGAATTGGACATAATTAACTTGTGAGTTAGACGGGGTAGGGCTTTCATATTAAGCATGTATACGAGTAGTCCGACTGTCTGACGTTTTCCAGGCTTTTTTCACGATTTTGATGTTTTACGCTCCAGGAAAATGTCAGAACCGGTTTAACGTTGATATTTGACCCGGGTTGAAAATTGACCTGGGGGGTCATTTTTCGACGTTGAATACTGAGACCGAAGGTGTTGCATTTAGACCCTAGTCCGTTGAAAACTGAGCCGGGTCCTGGAATTTTGATCATGAAATTGGTTCTAAATTCAACAGCATAAAAACACATATTTATGACTTGGTTTTCACAGCTATGATTTAATCCACAGTCGTTAGGAACGGGGGGGGGGGGGGGTGCTTACCCCCCCCCCCCCAACTTTGGAAAAATTGAAATCACCATTTTTTTCAAATGCAGTAACATCAAAACGTACAATTATTGTACACTCTAAACAAGCATTCCTCACGACAAATTCAAAACTATACATTTTTACATCATAGACAACTGCTTTCAAGAAAAAAAATGGAACTCGGAATTTTTGGTATCTTTTGATAGGTCATCAACGAAAATCACTTTGTTGAAAATCATCCTGATTCTACCTAAAAGTATCCTGAAGTTGATATGAAAAGGAAGCTGGAGTTCCTTATCGACACCGTTTTTGCAGTCTTCGGAGACCAATTCTTCATTCAAAACTTGGAATTCTGATGGGCACTAATTGTGCTCCTTTATTGGCCGACCTGTTTTAATATTTCTATGAAATAGAAGTTTTAAAAACTTTACACTTTACACGACAAGAAGAAAAACTTGCTGTGGGATTCAACACAACATTTAGATAAACCGATGACGTATGATCAAGTAACAATAGTTACTTTAGTTCATATGTCGACTATCCCAGTGAACTTTGAATTTAAGTCACCACTGAATGTGCCACAACTCTTTCATATTTGGAAGTTTTAATGACTATGGAAGATGAAGGCCAATCAAACTATACTGTATAAGAAAAGAAATGATTTCTTCTTCATATTTTCCAAAGTGAACTTTCCTTATTTGTAACGTAATATTCCGCTGTTTATGGTATGGCGGGTAAAACGTTGCATTATTATACTTTTTTTGTTACTCTTATTCAAAAATTTTCTTTTTCTTTTTCTAAATCATGTCATTCCTGTTGGACAAAATATGATTCCTTTTCGATTAGTTGTTATTCTTGTGCGAAAAAAATGTTTTTAATATTTCTGTTCGAGAATTTATCACCTTTAAGTTGTCATTCGATTCGAAAATATGTGATTCCTATTCGATAATTTTGTCATTTCTATTCGATGACAAAATGATTTATCTTTACAACCAGTTCCAGTTTAGTCATGTTTCCCAGAATGCAATTATTGAAGAAGAAAAAGAAAAACATCGCATAGGAGAAAAAAATTATGCAAAAAGATAAGAAGATTATCGAATAGGAATCATATTTTTTCGAATAGAAATGGATGCTAGTATGTTTTCGAACAACTATATCGCATATAATCCAAATAAACATCGAATAAGAAAGATAAAATTATCGAATAAGAATGACAAAATTAGCGAATAGGAATCGCATGTTTTCAAATATGAATGACATCGAATAGAAAACGCGTGTTTTCGAAAAGAATGTTATTTTATGATATAGGAATCATTTTGTCATATTTCCTCCAATGGGAATAGCAATTTATCGAATACACATTACAAATTATCGAATAGAAATAACAACCAATCGAAAAGGAATCACATTGTATCGAATAAGAATGATCTGTTTTAGAATAAGAATAATCTCATTCTCAAAGTTATGCTCCGAAAGCGATCAACTTTTAAGCCGAGGCAGGCCACTGACAGATAAGTTTGTTACAGAGATTTCACCAACCTTGTTTTAGCATTACTAACATGCTCTGGCCGCTATACTGATCTTTTCACAAATATAATCTATCATTGGATTCATTTTGGCCGATTTGTTTCATTCTAATTTTTAGGCTATTAATTTTGTTAATTTTTATTCTGAATTTGACTAGATGAGATGTTCTGCCCACTTGATCAATATATATAGGGCTCAAGGATTTTAGAAAGTATTGTCAAAAAATAAAGTTGTCATGCTAAAAGATAACTGAAAACGTGTACTGATCAAAATGTACAAATATACATGTGATGATAGGTTTATTTCGATTATTCTTGAAAAGGGAATATATATTGAAACCGAAATATAAATAAAAAGATACTGATAAATCCCGTAAAACAACTTCCCAGTTCAAAAAAATGTTCAAACTCTGAGGTGCATGGGGTCAATATTCAACAGGGTCAATTTTACACTTGTTGAGGTCTTCAGGGATAAGAAAATAAATTATCAAGCTGTTGAAAAATGATCCCGGGTATAAATTCAACGACTTTTGGTATCACTTTTCAACGGAGAAAAAAACACCCACGGTTCAATATTCAACGTTGAAAAATTAACCGCGGGTAAATTTTCAACTCGGGTCAATATTCAGTATACACCGGCGCCATTACGAAAACTGGGAATTGGCCGCCTCCAATCGGAGGCGGCATTCCCGGGTTGATTTTCGATATTTACGAACCGAATTAAATGACAAACTCACTATTTATTAATGGTTCAATACTTTTGGTACCCATCAACATCGTTTTATATGGGTTTTTTTTTTCAAGAAATATACAATCCGAAGAAAATATTTTTTCTGACTGTCGAGATCTCGTGCATTTTAAAATCTTGCAAGTCCTGTATCGAAATGTGGAGTGATGCCTTCTTTTCATCAATATTGGTAGATACTAGCTTAGATGCATTATGCTATTAATAAATTGTAAGTTCGACGTTTATTCGGTTCATAAGAGTGGAAAATCAACTCAAGTTGAAAAAGACGAAATTTCCGTTTTTCTTATTGGCGCCGGTTCTGACGTTTTCCTGGCACGTAAAATATCAAAATCGTAAAAAAGCCAGGAAAACGTCAGATATTTTGGACTAATACGACGGATGATAAAAAAAACTTCGCGAAATATCTCTGTATATACAAAACCACAATTCATATCAGAATTGTTGACGATGCACGTTAATACTGAAACCGAATATCAGTTTTTATATGGAAGTTACATGTATTTAATTAGTTTGCGAACTTTTTTATCACCCCTGGAATTACCAGTGATAAGACATTTCCAAATACACAATGATAATTGACCTCGTGACCCTGACCTCCAATTTTGACCTACTTTTCAAAAACTTTAACATTGTTCATGATATTTTAATGAAAAGAGAGGGCATTCATACTAAACCTGTGTATTTCCTGTGACAAGACTTTTCTAGATACACAATGATTTTTGATCTCGTGACCTTGACCTTGAAGTTCTACATACTTTTCATAAAAGTTAATTTTTCCTTATAACTTCTGATTGAGAAGATAAAGGACTTTTACATTTGACATGTGCATTACCTGTGACAAGATATTTCCGAGCATAGTATGATATCTTACCCCTTACCTTGACCTTCACGATTGACCTTATTTTCATTAAATTCTACTATGGTGTGATAACTTCTGAATGACATATGATAGGGCATTTACATTTGACACAATATGCCATAAATAATAACATCTCACCCACAAAGACAAAAAGCATCCTCTTAAAAGAAATAATTTTTATTGCAGCACTTTTGTGGTTCAGAATGAGGATGCTAATACTGTTTATTTTGCTACTCTGTCTTCATGAGAACACGTGCAATGGAGCATGTCCTCCTACGTACTGCTCGGATACTTATGTTTCCTGTGTGACGGGTTGTTTAGGACGCAGCAGCATGTACAGATGTATCGGCAGCTGCATCCGGGAATCTAGGACATGCATAAGCCATTGTATTCGATAAAACATGCTTCTATGTCTTTATTTTTTATCTATATTTTCTATGGCCACGTTGTAAAACCTAGATAAATATTAAAACATTTTCAGACTTTTGCATTTGAATACCTAAAAGAACTTGAAATTAAAACTCTTCAACATTAATAAAGATTTATACATGTATTTTAGAAAAGAAGATGATTGGCATGTTTTTCTTCCAGTTTATTATCTTATTTCTGTTAAATATCACAATGTAGAGTGCTGCCATTTAATTAATACAGTACAGTGGTTCAAAGAAATCTTGTCTTGCTTTGGTTGCATTTCATGTCCGACATTTTCTTAAACAATCATCTTTTCATTCCAAACATTTTATAGTTTTCATTTCCGACAATTTAAAGTTTTAATCTATGACATTTATGATACGAGGGGTGATCAAAAAGCGAACTATCTCTATATTTACAAAACCACAATTCAGATCAGAATGAAATTTGGCACACATAGAGTCATACACATGTTCTATAAATAGCATATGTAATGGAACGGTTTGCTTCATGTTTGTGACGTCACAATGTATAAATGACGTCATTGTGTAAATCACTTGTGACACAAAATGGTTGACTCAGTCGTATTCGAGAAACGAACGGCTGTAAAGTTAAACGTATATCTTGGAAATTCCTTTGCAGAAGCTAATAATAATTTGTACACGGTTTATGAAGACAAAAGACTTGCCAGAAGTTTTGCCATTAAGTGGATTGATTGTTCTAGTGAAGGAAAGGAGATGTTTAAAAATGATCTTTGTTTTGTAGCCCAGTGAAAGCAAGCTTGGGAAGAGACGTGTCATTTGTTAAGCAATTTGATATGGAAGTTCACCACCTTACAGTTAGAAAAATAGATGAATATTTTTACAATAATATAATTATCAAATCCCTAAAATATCGTTTACTTTAGACTTTGAATATATCAGATATGATAAAAAGAAGGCATCCATACTTTATAAACATGGAATAAACGACGCTCCAAAGACAGAAGACTTGGATATCGATGGTCATCATGCTCATTCTGGAAAAGGATATCAAAATCCACCCATGCTATTGGCGAGATTCGGCCATTTCTGACAAATGAACAGTTTTTGTTGTAAAATAAAATAACTTGCATGGTAAGAAATATAAGAGTCGGATAATTTTTTAAGCTTCTGTGACAGAACGCTAAGGAGCATGTCACGTGACCGCCTATATCACGTGATCTGCGCAAGGCCAGAACGGCTGCAAATGCGCATTAATATCGGAGAGGACTACTTAGAAAAATTTTCAACACTGAAACACTATATCATTTCTTTTTTTGGAAGTTATTCAATTAGTTTGCGAACTTTTTGATCACCCCTCGTATGTAACAGAATTAAAGACTTCTTTAATAAAAATTCTCAAAGAAAAAATTATTGATAATGAAACATATGGAAATAAAGAACAATATTCAAGATATAAAGTCCATAAAACAATACAAAATAGGAGCAGAGCAAACATCAGAGGTGGGATCAGGTGCCATGGAGGAGTGAACATCCCCTATCGACCTGTCACGCTCGCTGTGTGCTCCTTTTCATAATCGGGAAATAACTGGAAAATCCGTAGACAATTCATTATAGGCCTATAAATAATGAATTAATTAGTGTATGATAAAGGTTAGTCAGCATTTGACTCAATAATAATTTGTATTTGGTGACAAAGTCATTGTATCGACCATAGAACTTACGAAATAATGACTTTAAACGAGATTCCAGAAATTCTTGTTTCATCAACTTGTTTTTCAATAATTTACCTCGTTTTATAAATTGTTCATACGTTGAACATGCTTTTTTGTTTCGAATCACCTGAGATATATAAACTCCGTATGCAGGTGATGAAGGTATATTGCAGCATAAGTAAGGGAAGTTGACAATTTAAAAAAGTTAAAGTCATCACGTTTATCATTGAGCTTGGTTGTTAGATTACCATTTACGTCTTTTTCAGATAAAATATCCAAATATGAAACATGTGTCAGACTGTGTGGCATCTTTTATCTCAAGCTCACCAGGATATATCATATCGACATAAGAATGTTAATTGACAATGCGTCGTCGATATATGTAAATGTCGAGTTGAAGGCCACAGTAAGTGTTATCTTCTTTTCACACATAAAATTTAGCACAAATTCTGTTACATATGAAAACAAAAATAGGTCTGCTTATAAGGGGGCGCATTTGGTACCCATGGGAATTACAATAGATTGTTGGAAGACCTGGTCTCCAAAACAACTTCGATGATGTCATTCAGTAACTCAAGTATCTTTCTGATGTAAACTTCAGAGTACTTGTGTGTACAGTCAGTATGTTTTTAACAAAATAATTTTGCAAATGACTAATCACCAGGTAAGTAAATTTGCGAGTTCCATTTTTATTGAAAAAGAAGCTGTCAATGACATGAAAAAGCCTGGACTTAAATTTATCGTGGGTAATGGTTGTGTATAAAATTAAAAATTCGTAAGTTTTTAAGCTGTTGATTTTGGTAAAATATTATTATTTCAAATTGTCCAAAAGTTCCTTGGAATTTTTAAGTATCCACATCTGATTTACACCTCGTCTTAATTATATTGTTGCACAGTACTCTTGAAGTTTTTCACTGTTGTTAATATCTAAGTGAAGTTTAAAGAAAGAAGCTTGGTTGAACATTTACTGGAACCCGCTATGTATCTTTGTTTGTAACGATTTTTTATTAAGTTTAGGAATTCAACATGGTAGTTCAAATTCATTTCGGTTCTTTGTAATATTGAAAATATTCAAAACTGACATATGATTTTGAAGAATTTCTTCCTTAGAAAAGGAACTATGGACCTAGGTTGGATTACCACTTGCAGAATTAAAACCTTCTTCTAAAATAATTCATATAATGAGTTTTACAAACAAAGTCAATGTTGTCATCTGCTTTGTCAGCAGGGACCAGTACGTACTGATCATGTAATCTATCTAATTATTGTTTCACCTCTGGATTGTTGAACACAGAAGGATAGATGGTTTTCATTTTGCTCCTCAATCTTTTAATACGCGATTTTAACATGGATCTGATACATTTAATCCATTCTGACAAAGTGTCAACGTCTTTTTTTCATATTTGGCCCATCGCCTCGCCTACTCTTCTATAGAATCCATAATATTTATGAAATTCCGATGCCAGTTGAAGGATCGGGGTTCCCTGTATTTAGGACCATTTAAAAATTATTGATTTAAGGTCCTCATTATTAGCTATATTTACGTCACCTGTAAAAACGTGGCCAGCAGAATTATAGTTATAGGGTGAGAAGCACATGAAAATTTAATCACTAAGCACATGTAAGTGTTTTGATTTTTAGCTCTTTTCTTTTCAAATCTGTTTAAGTTTGAAATAAGATTGAACTTATAAGGCATAATAGTCGAGGGAATAAAACCATTATCGTTAAAGATATGATCTGTAGTTTTGTTTGTTTGTTTGTTTTTTTTTGAGGAGGGGGGGTGTGTGCAGTCACTGACATATGATTTAGTATAAATAAAATTTGGTGAACAAAAATTGCATACTCTTTTAACTTCTGCAAATATTTCAAATGGACTTTTACTGCATGTGTATCCAGTGTGTTGAAATTAATTGCTTGTCAAATACAGAATAAGACAATTTGACTGAATTGGTTTAAAATTATTAACTTATTATGCAAAACTTCGATTAAAGCTAAATATAAAACACAAGATGTTAGTTAAGGCATTCATTTTAAATACGATGCATACATGAACAGGTTAACATATAAATTAAGGTCGACAGGTTGAAATATAGACGCAGGTCGGCAAGTTGACAGGCCGACAGGTTGACTTGTCGACAAGACTACTTTTCAACCTATCAACATGTCGACAAGTTACCATGTGATCCCGCACTTGTCAACCAGTCTATCTGTCAAATAACCCGCCGGCCTCTCGAGACGAACATTAAACAACATATAGCCCAACATCTGTAACGTATATAAATCCATCTTTCTTTTTGCGATGCTTACAAAGAATTAAAAATATACATAACTTTTTCAGAACCATTAATTGATGTCAAGCTACTTTCGCTACTTTCTCAGCATCTAAAGAATAAAAAATAATATAGAAAAAAAAGTTCTAGTCTTTTTATTTCGAAGTTTAACATGGTGATAAAATCGTGTTAAAAATTTCAGAGATAATGTCCTCCTGGGCATCCAAATATGCACAATCGATATGTGTTTCTACAGCTGCTGGCACAAGTGAACCATATTCTGATGCCGTCAGAATAGTCACATTGTCCAAGACAATCCTCATAATTCTCTCTGCAGATAGGTCGACACCGTATCCATATGACTTGTGTGGTAGGTACCGTCGGTACCGGTGTGATAGTTACCGTCGGTACCGGTCTGGTAGTTACCGTCGGTACCGGTCTGGTAGTTACCGTCGGTACCGGTCTGGTAGTTACCGTCGGTACCGGTTTGTTAGTTTGAACCGGAGTCCCCGAGTCCTGGCCATTACAGATGTAAGCAGCGAAACACACAAGTGAAATCAGAAACAACACTCTCATCTTGGAATCTCTTTCTATTGAAATAATTACATAAGCTTTATAGTGTTGTTTGTAAATTCGTGACCAGTACCTTTTTTGTCCAGTTAAATGGTTCTAGATATACTTTTATTAAATGTTTTAGGATTAAAATACAAATTAGAATAGGTTGGTGTTTTAAGAAAATGCGATCGCAGATAGTGCGTATGGCCGAGGGTTGGAATGACAAACTTTAAAGTGGAAATTTCGGATAAAATGATAATTATTTTCATAAAACAAGCCAGAAATAAAATTGATTAAAATTTTAAGTAAATTGAATTAAGCAGTTGGCGTCCTTTTCTTTAGTATCTGTAGCGTTGCCTATCTAACAGATCATGAAAATATCAAGGAGAAAAAAAAACATAATATATATTGACAGAAAAAGGCGACGCCTTTCATAAAAGAGATCATGGAACTAAGAAAGTTAATAGAGAGAAAAGTAGCAATGACCAAATCATCACAAAGATCACCATCTCCTCAAGGAGGTTGTTATAAGTGTGGTGATACAAACCATTTTCAGAGAAATTGCCCCAGATCACCATCACGCTCACCAAATGGAAAAAAGATATGATATCCCTATTTATAACGTTTTTGTATACTTAACAGCAGGTCGGACTTCACTTGGCACCCTGTGTGTAAGCTGACAACTCTCCAAAATTACTTTTCTTTGACCACTGAACTATGATCAATGTCTAAATACTACTTACAAACTTGGAAGTGTGGTATAAAGCAAAAAAAAAAAGCATATGCCAAAAATATATAAAAAATATTCGAAATTCGAGTTAGGACGTTGACATAACCTAAGTCAAACTTGGATGTATGACATTTGTTTAAAAAAGTGTATTGTTTTGTACATATTTAAAAAAATATGGCTTGTATAAAGATATTTGGCAGTGTGGTCATTGTTAAGAAAGTTTTAGCTTTGTAGTAACCGCTAATGAGAAAACGCCGCTGAATGATAGAAATGTCATTAAGAGTCCCCATTGCCATGAATTTGAAGTTGACATTCTTGAGACGACCGCTTATGCAAAATCGCCTCTTAATGAAAGAATTTTAGCCTTAAGCGGATGGAATGTCAAATATCAATGCAATAATTTATCACATTAACCGCTGCGCTTTTTGATATTCCTATCATTAAGAGACATTTTATCATTAGCAGTTGCAACAAACTTTAATTTTTACAAAAAATTTGGCACTTACTGATTTCTTGGCAAATATTATACTAATTATTATAATTCATCATTTACTTAACTATGAATAAAAACAAAAATGATCAGCTTAAGTAAAATAAAAAGGAACATACCGATTTCTCTTTGTTAGTGGGAAACGTGAATAAACAACCCATTTTAACATCTATTTATACATACAGATGTAACAAATATCCCTGTGTTCGTCAATAATTTTTAAAATTTGATCTGAAACTGCGAACATTTTTTAATTTAATAGTTTGACATCTGTTGGTCCTGAAATTTTAATATTTTTTTATTCCGGATATATCAATTCAACTCAAATTGCGTATGGTTAACGTAATCAAAAATGGGAGATAAGATTTTGGAACGCAGTTCACAATTCGCGATTCAAAAGTAACTGCATTCTAGAACGCAGTTCGTAATTAAAAACTTAACATGGGTTATGGGGCCTGAAGTTTCGAGGATGGGGTACTAGAGTTCAGTTACCACTTCTATGAAAAAATTATGGTGGTACCATCTCTAGTTTACGAGATATGGCCCTCTAGAATTTTTAGCCCTACTATATAATACTTTAATAAACATCGGGCTCGGGGACATCCAAATCCCCTAACTAGAGATGGTAACATTGGTAATATCACCATTTTTTCATAGAAGTATAACTGACCCATAGTACCCCACCCTCAAAATTTCAGACCCCATAACTTATGTTAAAATTTTGAATTGCGAACTGCGTTCTAGAACTTTAAAAAAGCTTCAAAAATGTTGGTATTGTTTAAAGCATATATATAAATATATGTACATCTATTAAAAGAGTGGAGTTGGGGAACAGTGTTCGATCTTTAAAAAAAACGAATCCGTGAAGAGACATAAACTCGGGCCCCTGGGAAAGTCCAAAGGTTGGAATCAGATGCCTAGGAGGAGTAATTATCCCCTGTCTAGCTGTTACATCCGCCGTGAGACCTGTGTACCGATCAGAGGAGTAATTATCCCATGTCTAGCTGTTACATCCGCCGTGAGACCTGTGTACCGATCAGAGGAGTAATTATCCCCTGTCTAGCTGTTACATCCGCCGTGAGATCTGTGTACCGATCAGAGGAGTAATTATCCCCTGTCTAGCTGTTACATCCGCCATGGGACCTGTGTACCGATCAGAGGAGTAATTATCCCCTGTCTAGCTGTTACATCCGCCGTGAGACCTGTGTACCTATCAGAGGAGTAATTATCCCCTGTCTAGCTGTTACATCCGCCGTGAGACCTATGTACCGATCAGAGGAGTTATTATCCCCTGTCTAGCTGTTACATCCGCCGTGGGACCTGTGTACCGATCAGGCATAGAGAAGGAATTATGTTGACTTCCTACGCAGTAACACTTGTTGCAAATAGAACACGAAAGGGCTTTTAGAGAAGAGTTTGAAAAGTTAACTAGCTGTTAATTAATTAGAATTTCTTTTGGGGTTTTTTTTTGACGTTGTTGTTTAACGAGCCTCTCGAGAATTTTTCACTCATATCGAGACGCCACCACTTGCCGATAGAATTCAGCAAGTTTTGTCCTACACTCGGCATTCAGGGCCATTGAGCAGGGAGGGATCTTTTTGTGATGTGGGATCTCGGTTAAAGCGGTCTCATCTGATTTTAGAAATTGTACATACGTAGAGCATGCTCTTGCGTACCTGAGATATATAAACTCCGTATGCAGGTGATGAAGGCATATTGCTGCATAAGTATGGAAAGTTGACAATTGAAAAGTCATCATGTTTATCATGGAGCTTGGTCGTTAGATTCCCATTAACGTCTTTTTCAGGTAAAATATCCAAATATGAAACAGATTTGCCAGACTCTGTGGTATCCTTTGTCTCGAGTTCACCGGGGTATATCGTATCGACATAAGAATGGAAATAACTATTGTTAATTGAATATATATCGATATATATAAATGCCGAGTTGAAGGCTACAGAAAGTGTTTTATTTTTTTCATGTATAAAATTTTGGACAAATCCTGCCTATATAAAAACAAAAATAGGTCTGTTAATAATAGGGCGCCATTGAATCCATGGGATTCCAATAGAATGTTGGAAGACCTGGTCTTCAAAAGCCAAATAGATACTGTCTATCAGAAACTCAAGCATCTTTTAAATGTCAACTTCAGAGTACATATGTGTTCAATCAGAATATTTTTTAACAAAATCATTTTGCAAATGACCAATGACAAGGTAAGTAAATGTACGAGGGGTGTTAGAAAAGTTCGCGGACAAGTTCTATTGTGAGCGCGCTATTTCCACAAAACCGGTCAAACTTTTAAGATAAAATCTTTACCTTTTTTCCAATAAATATACAAGAATTTTGTGCTCTTTCGTGATTATCGAAAAATATACAGCATTTTTATTTTGATAAAACTTGCCTAATGGAGCATGCTACATTTTGGCACGTTTACATCACAAAGACTATTTATTAAAATTAAAAATTGCACAATTGTTTCTCAAAGAGATTTATGATATTTTACCTGCTACTACAGAATACAGGAAACGTCACTGGGAGAAATTTTGAACTAAATTGGATGGTATATGACTGATTTATAGCCGTTTATAAATGATCAACGCGTAAAAAGACAGCCAAAAATCGGAACGTCATTGAGCGTCATGGAGCACTGCACTACGTAAAAATTATGTGTGCAGATAGGAAAATAACTAAAAAGAGATTAAAATGTTCAAGATGCTGCCAGGAATTTCCTTCACATACAAAGAACAAGTTTTCAAATGGTTATAGCTTCATAAGAATGGAAGGAGGGACATTTTGAATGATTAACTCCATCGATACTTCAATACCCCCTTATCGCATGAACGTTGCGTTGCGCCTATATGGTTTTGCATAGTTTCCATACCTGATTGATTAACTGCATAGACGTTTTTTTTTAATTTTTTTAAGATCTCAATAATATACGAATCAGTACGAAAGACATTATAGTAGAAAAGTATCATGTCTTGATATAGATATTCAATTTTAAAGTAGAAAAAAGATACGAAAAATCTAAGAAATGAAAGAGTTATAAATATAACTGCGACAAAGCTTAACGGCTTGAAATCTGGTTGTCACGTCGCTTACGTCAAATGATTGCTCCGTGAATCCCATGACCCCATAGTAAAAATAGTTGTAAAATTTCAAGATTTTAAAATATGGACCTGATTTTTTACATACCAATAAATAAAATGTAGGAATTCATTCAGACATAGGTCATACTTCACAGTACATAACAGATTTTCCGTAATTCAATGTGTCCGCGAACTTTTCTAACAACCCTCGTACGTGTTCCATTTTTGAAAAAGCAGCTGTCAATGATATCAAAAAGTCTTGACTTTATTTTATCGTAGGGAATGGTTATGTATATAGTTGTAAAGTCGTACAGTGTAAGTTTTTAAGCTCTTGATTTTGGTAAAATTTGTTATTTCAAATCTTCAAAAGTTCCTTGAAAATTTTCAGTATTCGCATTTAACCTATAGCTTATTTCACGACACAAAATTGTTAAAGACATTGCATTTATTTTGTCTAATGTTTGAGGAAATATTTTTACTTTAATAAGGAAGAAGTTGATGAACCAACAAATGCAGGTGTTATTTCTAGTGACTTCCTTTACTCTATGATAAGTGTATTTGTACATTGATTCATCCTGTCATGTATGATTATATTCAAATTTAATAACGACCCAACTATCTTCAAATGTCATAAGGCAATCATTTAATTCAAAGCATCCTTTACTGAATTAGGAAATATATTAACAGATCTTTTCAAGACTTTTTCGATGCAAGGTTGAAACACCTGGCTTCAACCCTATCAAAATTTTTGTATTTTTTTTAATTATGACTATTTTTGCAAAAGTTTGGCTTTATGAAAGTACTCTTGAACAATTTTGAGATTAATAACCTGAACAGCTCTTCAGGTTCTTATGCAACGAACAGACCAATGAGTATTCATCATGTTAATAAAGTGTAAATCAAGAGAAAGTCTATGTACAGTGTAAGAGGGTGAAGAGACTGCTCATAAAGAAAGTGTTATATACACGCATCAAAATTAAAGGGGATATAATAACGAGCATGGTTATGTGTGAAGGGGAAGGTGTCATCCGTGCGTTATGTAAGTAATACATGTATTTCATATCAGGATTTTTATCTCTCTCTCTCTCTCTCTCTCTCTCTCTCTCTCTCTCTCTCTCTCTCGCAGCATGCGAGGTGAACCAACTCTTTGTTGTGCCCTTATTTATAGGATGTGGAGGGAAAATCGCTTAAAATCTACCATTCACGGGGAAAGTCATATATTAAAAAATATCTTAATATACTAGATAAAGCCTTGGTAAGATATTGGCTTACACATAGGGTCCCAAGTATTAGATACTTGTAGAATTTCCGTATCATGATATATTCTTTGATTCAGGAAGAAATTACAATTAATGTAACTTTCATCACCAATCCATTTTAAAATAGAATAGTAAATGAAACAGGAAATAATAAAAGAAACAACGGAATTCTGAACAAAAACACATAACATTAAGATTTTAATTTTCTCCCGAAAAGATGTTTTCCCCTTTTAGAATAATTATATAAATACTGTATTAAAAAGAACATAAATATTAATACTGCGTTTAAAAGTACACTGAAATTAAAGTGCCTAAAATTGCGCGCTACGTAAACCTTGCAAAATTTTCGGATGCATAACCTACATATGTACTTACCATTTAATAGGACATTTTTTCTGGATAACTGTATTTAATTAAAGTAAATAATAAGACACGCGAATTTATGCCAAGAATTCAACTTTGATTTTAGGCTGACTGTTTGCCGTCATATTTAGCACCCGCATGACTCGGGTCTGTCTATATTAAGATTGTCACCTGTATCTGCAGTGTACCTCAGTGTACCAAGTGGGAAGAATAATTCAACCGAATACACACAGTTCTATTTTTGAAATGATAGTTTATTGTGTTTGAAAATGGGATTTCTAATGTTAAAAATAACCGACCTGAAAATCGTCGGAATTTACAGGGGAGTTGGTAAAACACAGAAAGGTGAACGGAACGGACTTAAAAACATTGATATTTTATATGATAGTATCTATAATTTTTTTTCAAATTCAAAGTTTTTACAATCATTAATCCTGTTTTAATATATATATTTGCAATACAATATTTTGTAGATACATATAGGGTTAGATATAGGGTTAGAGAGGCTTCTCCAGGTACAGATTGGAATTACTTTAAATGACAGAGGGAAATTACAGTCTTTTTTCATTTAAATTTTTATTAACTTGTAATATCTGACTCGTAATTCATACAATTATTCACTGAACCGATGGCCCAATTCATTAATATTTTAAAACATACATGTATATTAAAAAAAACTTTTCTTACAACATGTAGGTACAAAATTTACATTTTCAATAAAGAGAATAGATATCTCCAAATCGTCAAGACATGGAACCTTGATAAGATAAGAATTTTTGGAATCATAATTTTTTTTATTTGAAGGATATCTTTAAATATATATATAGTTTTCTCTTTGTCTACCGTTCCGTTCCGTATTCCGTTCCAAGTTTTTGCAACTCCCAATTTATCCGTTTTCTGAAAACGTGTATCGTTTGGAAAATCGATTTTTTAACATAAAAGAATTATTTTGGGTACAAACAGATTTTTTGAAATTTACATTAACGTATTTATAAATTATCTGTCTACTCATATTATTTGTTTACGTATGTCTAATAGTCTAGCACTTGACCTAACATTAAAAAGGTTTATAAATGTGAATCATGTGCTTCAATATAATGGGATTCCCGTGACTTGTAATTATATTTCCTGCTTTAATTTTCCAAAACGCAAGCATGGCGGTTGGACGTTTCTATATTTTGTGGACATTTTGCTGTGCTCTAACCGTCGCAGATACTGAAGCTGGATTAAAACCAAAACCCCCAACTCCACCGCCTGTAAATCCCTTCAGCCCCGGGGACGTAAAATGGTGTGCATGGAAAATGGGTGGAATCGTTGCCCGTTTTGAAGTTCTACCGGGACTCGGGTGGGATAATCTTCAGAACAAAGATGCTGGGATGCTAGTACAGTTTAACTACTCGGAGTGTCGGACGACGGACGACGGAAGGTACCTCATTCCAGATGGTGTATTTACTGTTCCAATCAAATCCAGTCAGCTAGAAGTCTTCGGAGAATTGTTCCAGCATTGGAATAACTATACAGCCACCACGTCGTCTTCTGTCAACGTCGAAGCGGGACTCCATTTAGGAAGTTTCGGTATCAGTGGAAAATATTCTCATGAATCACAAAGCGTACGTAAGCACCAAATCATGGACAAATCAGTGACAACGCGAGTACAGGCTCGGTATGTACGCTACTCGGCTAAATTACAACCCGACACTCCGCTCAACCCAACCTTCCAAAGGCGACTCAAGAACATTGCATATTATATACAGACCAACAAAACTAATATGGCCCGATACCAGAGT
>NW_026925703.1:0-26166 GCF_032062105.1 Saccostrea cuccullata
ACAAAGCGTAATTGCCTTTTTCAGTAGCATTTTGATTTTACAATTAATCATTTTTTTTTATATTAAATGTTTCTCTGACAATTATAGACGAAATATTTTTGAAAAGTTGAAAACTCAAATCCACTCTTAGAAAAAGGAAAAAATTAATTTTATACGAACATTTAATTTTGTCCTTCATTTTTGTAGAAAAAGATATTGACAACATGGTGACACATACGTATTTATCCAACAACCTCCTCAGAATCATAATCCTTCTATTGACATTGCTTGTCGTTTTCCAAGCCCTTAGCTTCAGAATGAAAATACTTTGTAGACGATCCAGTCGTCAACGGGATAGTAAATCAGTTTCAATTTGATACCATAGATATGAAGTACCACAACCCATTCCTGGTGACTCGATGTCTCATCTAGATGCTGTAAGGGTCACAGATTCGGAGACCGACAGACACAATAAGCACTTCCTAGGTGTTGGCAATGAAACATTGATATTTTCATTTCATATTGACTTCAAATACTAGTGTGTATGTAAAAATACTTTCAATACCATTTTGAAATACTTAAGATGTTTCTATATGGCTGCAATGTTAATCTGTTTTTGCACCTATGGGTTTAATAATCTTTTTTGGGCCCTCGCCACAATTTATATTTCTTTGTTGGAGTTTTGAGAATGATTACTGTTTGTTTTCTTCAATTTTTTTAGAATGACGCTTTATTTGAAATGCTTGAATAATTTAAAGTGCAAGTAATTTTCGGGAAAATTTGGGTTTTGTACAGTTGTATCATGGTAACGGTAAAGTTATTTTTCAAGAGCATTAAGAGGATGCTCTCGGATTTTTCAATTTCAAATTTGTTTATGGCAGGCTGCGACATTCACTCCAATTTTTGGGGAAATATAATGGATGATCATGGTTTAAAATCTATGTAATTTATTTCCTTTTAATAATTTAAATTTAGAGGTGGCATTTTTTTTAACTGATAATGAAACATATGTAGATAACGAACAGTATTCAAGATTTGAAGATTGGAAAAAAATTGGTAGATAAATTCAGTGTAATTATCGATTTACTGTAGAAAATCAAGAATGTCAATTAGCCCTGCCACATTCTATGGTTTTGTTCTTTGTTTATTAGTGAATTTTAGCGGTACAATTATTTGAATGGTACGGTTTAGATATCAACTACTGATTTGGGATAAAAAAAATTTCTTAATTTGATTATTTTTTAACATTATACCGTTGCTAATAAGTGCACTCGTTCTTCACGATCGGAGCCACAAATGAATCTACACTAATGAATGCGAAACATTCAATACACTGTGGTTTATTTGTGCAATTTCTAATAGGATTTTTGTAAAATATTGACTTTTTATACTACTTATTGGCTACATTGTTCATATTAAATTGTTTGATTTGTAATTGCCTTTCAAGTACTTTATATTTATTTGCCTAGCTCTTTGTTCTCATTTGAATGTTACCTGTACCTGTCCAATAAGTTCAATCTTATTGGACACCTACAGGTAACGTATTGGACGGGTGCAGAACAATAACAAATTTATTAAACCAGGCTTAACAAATTTTGACGTCACAAAAATGTTTTAATAGTACTTATCCAAAGTATTCTTCTAAAAAAATACTTGATTTAACAAATTTCACAAGTTAAATACATTAATGTAAATATTAAAAATATTTGTAAGTAATATATGTAAAAATTATGTAGAAAATGACTAAAGCTAAAATGTATTTTCAGAAAATGTACATGAGACACCCACCATGTAGTTTTTGCTTGAAAATTAATGACGAAAAATATTTTAAGGTAAAAAACTAAAGGTATCTATACATTTTGAATATTGCATGGTATTTATACTAAAACGATACTTTATTTCTTCTATGCATTCAATTCTTTTATATTGCATGGTATATAAAGGGTTTCCTTCATTGTAGAGCGTACATCTCAAATTATTTCTTATTAAGTATTTCGTACAATGCCAATGAACAGGTCCCAAGACCATGAATACCTAGAAATAGACTTCAGTCAAAATTTTGATTCGTAATAACTTTAGTTTTATTTGATATATGTTCTTGAAAATTTTGGTGGTAACGTATATTATCAAATTCCAATAAATCCTTCAAATTTAATTTTAATATCTTTTTTTTACATTTATCAGTGATTTGAAATTTGACTTAAGTCTACTCCCTGTTTATGATCATTGGGGGTAGGTATCTAAACCTAGATTAAAAGAGAGTTAGATTTTTTAAAAATGTTAATACAATTTTCAATTGATAAATACTTTTATGGGGTAAAAATATCAATATTTATAAGACTGTTTCTAAGACTCCAAAAAACATTTTATCACACTAGGATGCATAAAATGAAGATTGTTGAAGGAAAGGAAATCAGTTTCACTTAGAGACTTTTTGAAAAAATTAACAAATCAAAAATTTATCCCGTATTGAACGAGAATTGGATAATCTTAAAATTAAAAAAATAGATAAAATAAAAAATATATATCCCATTTTCCTATTGATTGAACTGAAGACAAATTTTACTTGGATGAGTTTCCAAATCTAATCTGATAAATACTTTCATTAAAATTGAGCTTGTGGTGTTTTGGTTTTTTTTTTTTATCCACAGAATATATTGTTAATTTCCTAACAATTAAATTTTCTTTGAAAACCTTCACATTTTTTCAGGAATCGACTTTGATCAAGGTTTACATTAAAGATGCATGATATTTTGACAAAAAATCACTAACAAATATTTAAACATAGAAACATCACTAATGGAACAATGAAATAAAGGGTTGGTAGGCTTAACAGGGAAGGTTGAAAAATCTTTGTCACCGCATCCAAATGATACACTGCAAAAGCGTTCTTCACAATTGCATAATCCTTGACAATCTGATCCAAAATTCGAATATTGCAGTCCAGAAAAACAAGGGTTACATTCTGGAAAAAAGTTTAACTAGTCCGATTGTGAAATAACACCTGCTAAACTATTAAAACGTTGATTATGCAAAAAAGTGATTTCTAAATACCGAATCCTCTGACACCTACAATTGCTTTGTTTTTATCCCAGATGTAGTGCTCAGGACAAAACTATGAAATCTTCCTGTAAAACAAAACTTGTGCCTCATTATTTTGTTTTTCTGAATTCAATCATTACACTTGTTTACACTTGTTAAATTGCACTCAAATTTTCTAAAATGTAAATAAAACTTTTTGTATCCCCTTATTATTTCATATATTATGGAGGATACATAGTCCTTGAACTATTATTACAGCTGTATAAACACTTAAGTGTTCCTTTAAAAATCTAACAGGAACATGTTTTCCAACTTAAAGAAACCCTAATGTTTCTATAGTTGCTTTAAATTGCCTAAGGAGGCTTTGATAATTGTTTGAGAGTATAATTAAAATTAAATCAATAAAACATTTTTTCGAAATATATATGGCTATTTAAAATCTTGTTTTTTATATATAATTATGCATTAATGAATGTGATTGATATGGAATATTAGATTTACAGTTTTCTATAATAATGAATTTGGTATATATATTTCAAGCTTTTTATATGGTGCTGATGTTGCTGTCTGCATACTTGATTTAAGTGTAAGTATCTTTTAATTTTAAACATTGTTACAAAATTTAATTTGATTTAAATTAATCATTATTTTAGGAAAAGAAAATGTCCCAGTTATTTAAATATTTTTGTAATGTAAAGAACTGGACAGAAGATTTGTTCTTATTACAGAAGCATTCATGAAAACATTGGAAATTGTGGTATGTTTTCTTACTATATTGTGCATCTAAATGTTTGTGATGGAAATATTGGGTATCAATAAAGTTTATATGCTACAAATATTACATTTTATGTTCCTTAGTTTGTATAACCTTGCCAAGGAGATTTAACTCGTTTTTTTTTATCAAAGCACGCGAAATTAGAACACGTGTATAGGAATGAATAATAAAACATATAAGCAAAAAGTGTGGGTATTCATTAACAGGTAACTTTAATAATAATACTTGTGGTGATGAACACAATCATGACCCCCCCCCCCCCCCAAATAATACAATTTAAAAAATGAATATCTACACGAAACAACAGACAGGGACCAAAGGACTAGATATATTTTCAGCACATGTAAAAAAAAATCAAGATGTGTTTGTGAAACAATGATGCCCCCGTAAGGCAACATAGCATTGATTAAACTTTTCTTAAATGCAAATTTAATTAATTGGTACCAAAAGTAGGGTATTCTCACTGGAAAACAATTGTGCAAATTGAAAGTAGGTCAATGTTTAGGTTTTATTAAATACAAAAATCTCCAAGGTCAAGGTCAAAAGGTCAAGGTCATTGGTATCCAATGAAAGGTCTTGTCACAAAGAATACCTATGTAGAGTTTGGCAGCCCTAGCCCTAATCGTTCAGAAGTTATGGCCAAAGTAAAATAATTTAAAAGTAAGTCAAAGTCCAAGGTGAAGGTCAAAGGGTAAAAGTTCTTGTTATCAAATGAAAGGTCTTGTCACAAGAACTAAATATGTTAAGTCTAAAAGCACTCTTACAACGCACTTTCAAAAATTACGCACTTTTTTCAAAGTGCGTTAAAGTTGGGACCAAGGTAACGCACTTTGAAAAAAATTTAATTTCTTTTCAAAGTGCGTTAATATCGACCATATTAACACACTTTGAAAAAAGAAGTAGAGCTTGATCAATACTCTTACTAATAATCGGTTTGATAAATAATTCACCCTGTTTGGATAACTTTTTGATGACAAGGTCACTTCAAACCTGCGATGCCGACGTTTCAAATATTTTAGGTTTTGATAAATATTATAAAAGGGAAATGGGTCTTTTAGAAAAAAATAGAGAGATGATTGTTTAGTATCATTATTTCGTTTCTTTTTAAAGGAAAATGTTCTAGTCTGTAATAAGTAGACGTAAGAAGGGGGGGGGGGGCTAAATGTGAACGACTTAAAGCATAGCAATTTATCATAAGAAAAAGGGTAATTTGATTTTTTAAGATTCTGAAATTTCTTTCTCTCTTCTAAAACTATTTTACTGTACTTAAAATTTACAGTTTTCATCTGCTTTAAGTTAATTTCATTATTGAAAAGTGTTTAACGTCATACCAGTAATGTAGATACATATCAATTGTTTGGGTAGGTTGAGTTGTTACCGACATCTGTGTGAGTTAGGCTGAAAAACCTTCTCATCATTATCTCCTCGACGAGAGTAAATAACATAAGTTTTTTGAAATATAAATAACACTGAAATAAAATCTTTCCATTACTAAAATCTAAATCCAGAATTTTTGTTTAACTGATTTTTTTTCAAAATGCGTTAAGTGTCTCCATGGCAAAATATACTAATGTACAACCTTAACGCACTTTGAAATTATTTTTCAAAGTGAGTTGATTATGTCCCAAATTTAACGTTATTTGAAAATTTTTTCAAAGTGCGTTGATTTTGTCCCAGCTTTTTACGCACTTTGAAAAAAATTTTCAAAGTGAAAAATTTTTCAAAGTGCGTTACCACAAAGCACTATCCCTTACCCTTTAAAAGTCATGGGCTTAGGTTTGCTCTTTTATGTAGGTCAAACCCAAAGTTCAAGGTCAAAGGGTCAAAGTTCTATGTATCCAATGAAGGGTCTTCTCACAAGGATTACATATATGAAGAATCCAAACCCTATCCTTTACTGTTCAAACGTAATGGCCAAGGTTAAAATTTTTTTCACGAGTACGCATACATATATATGTATAAAGTTGTCCTGGTATCTATCGTTCAAAAGATATGGCGAAAGTAAAGTTTTTAAATTTCTAGATGTAAAAGTGGGTCGAACTCCAGGTTCAAGGCCAAAAGGTCAAAACAGACAAACAGAGAGACAGAGAGACAGACAGACAAACGGACAAAAGAAAAAACTATATACCCCAAGAGAAACTTCGTTTACGGGGGGCATAAGAAATATAACACACCCCCTACTATTACATATGGCGGTGTAGACGAATAATGACCGGGGGTCATTTTTCAACGACAAAAAATGACCCCCACCCTAGAAAAATCATTTTTTTTTTAGAAAAAAGTAGGTTTAGGGGGTCATTATTTTATATGTTAGTCCTATAAAAGAATCACTCCTATTGAAAAATTGACCCCCTTAAAGTGATACAAAATATACACTCTTTCTCATATCTTTTTTACAGCGAAATTAATTTTTTACTTTCTGTAACCAGAAAAATACAAAAAGTCGTATGAAATAATTAAGAGATTCATGTAGTCTTTCAATGCTAAAATTGTTTTTGAAAACATATTCTTTAATTGTCAAGTAAATAAAATTTCTTTTTAATATTCCTCCTTATAATGTTGTTTAAAGAATGATATTCCACTTGTTTTTAAAAAATCAAATTATGCAAAAATAAGGTTTAAATACTCTTTAATAGGACAAATTAAATTTTCCGTCATTTCAACTTTTAGTTTGTTTAATTTTTGGCAAATCCTATTTGACAATGAAAGAGGAGGAAATTTTTATCCCCCCCCCCCCCCCCCCCCCAAAAAAAAGGAACATTACGTTTAATCAAAACAAAAAAGAATAATAATAAATGAAAAGCAAAAATATAAATAAAACTCTACACCTTTCAATAATTCTGAAAGAGGCTCTAGAAAAAATATTGAAATGAAGTTAAGCCTTCAAGTACTATCATATCATAATTTACTTCGCCATGATTAAAGTATACTTTAAATGTTGGTGGCCTAGGTATACTTGAAAGTATTGTGGCAAAAGAACAGTTCAAACTTAGGAGAATGGTAGATTATTTTAAGCTTATTTTTAATTCCTTCTTATAGAAAAATAAAGGTAGGTGGTTTTTTTTTTTTTTTTGCTTTTTTTTTATATTGACTTCCTCCTAAATAAGAAAGGGGTGGGGTAGTTCTAAGACCTAAAAATATGCTTTGTAAAGCTATGGGCTAGTGTAAAATACACAGTCATTCTAATTCAAAAAGTATACATGTAGACATAAACTTTTGATTTAGCACACAGTATTCATTACATTTCTCTTAGAACGTAGAACCTACTTTGTATGACATCATAACTGGTAAATGTGTTAAACCTGTGCTAACCCATTAAGACTCATAATTAATTCAATGCCACCTTTTCCGTACTCAACAGCTTCAATAGAAATGGTAGAGAATACTGCATTTTGAAATTCACAGAATTCAATCATGCCAACATAATCTTAATTCAATTCATATATTTTTTGGTTTATAATGCTTAATGGCAATATATTTTCTGGAATAAGAGAAAATATGTAGGCACCTTTTATTTACTAGATCTAGACCTGAAGTTGACAAACCCAAGACTATCTAGTGTAATGAAATTACAATGTACATATAACTTTCGTAATAATTTGAATGGTATGTAACCATTTTGAAGGAATGCATAAATCGTAAGAAATCTTTAGTTGCCAGCTATATATATAGTGGAATATCTTGATGAAATGTGTCTAAGTTAAAGATGTACGTGTTGTAGATCGTTTGATCGTGTGTACATTTTTGTGATATCTATAATGAAATGACGTGCTTTCCTTTTAACAATTATTTGTTACCTATTCATATTCTTGGTCTTTGATTACAATTTTTCTATTAAATATGATCTTTTTAAAGTAAAAGTACAATTTCTGATAAATATTTAATCTGAAAGTAACCCCAAACAGTCATTTAATTATTAAATCCTGTGTAAGTGCAAAAAGGTCAAGAATATGAGTATCGGTAAATAGCCTATCTTTCATTAGCTAGAGGGGAAAGGTATATATTTTAATCACTTTTTGTAATCATTTGGGTATGTTCTTCATCATATTGAAGATTGAAAGCATTGTGACAAACACTTCTGATAAATATTTACAAATATAGGGTGCATAATTGACTACAAATGATAGAGTTCATTTGACTATTTTTTTTAATGGTGGGCTTATCTTTTATGTTAATTGAATAAAAAAGAAATTATTCTTGATAAAATATTGTTTAATATTATTCAGTTAATAAAGTTTATAAACGACGATGTTTGAAGTAGTATTTTTGTGATTTTTCATATTCACTTTATGACAAATACCCCTAAAAATATTTGAAAATGTGAAGTATGTAAATACCATACCAAGTTTCACAGCCTGTTCTAGATAAAAAAAAAAAAAACAACAAGGAAACATATTATGATATCTTAACTGATTGATAAGCAAGTACTAATTTATCATTTTGAAAAGTTTGAAAATCTTGTGACAGAGACTTTTCTGAACATAGGCTCTACCTTAATTCTTGTTTTACTCCACCCTTTTACTCAGTTCTGAGTATTTTTTTCGGAGAATTTAATATGAAAATAAGAACAAACATTTTCATTGTTGTAACGCCTTCTTTATAATGTATCATAATATGAAAAGTTAATTGAAGACCATTTCTTTTTATGTCCTTGTAATCGAAGATTCGGGGGTATATAGTTTTATTGTGTTCATCTGTATGTCCGTCTGTCTATCTGGCGGTTTGTTTGTCCGCAAAAACCTTAACCTTGACCATAACTTTTCATTTATTGGAGCTATGACTTTCATATTTAATATGTGTATTCCTTGTGACAAGACCTTACTTTGGGTACCACCAAATTTGACCTTTTGACCTTTACCTTGTAGTCCCATTTTACACAAAAATGCCAAATTTTTACTTTGGCCATAACTTTTAAACGGTAGATACTAGTACTCTCATACCTCAAATATGTAGTTTTTTGGCATAACATTTCATTGGATACTAAAAACTTTGACCTTTTGACCTTGACCTTGGAGATTTTCCGTACATATGATTTTTTTTTACCTTGGCCATATCTTTTGAACGGTAAGGGCTAGGGTATTCATACTTCACATATGTAATCCTTGTTACATTAAACATTTTCTTAAGAAATCATCAACTTTGACCTTTGAGTTTGACCTACCTTTCAAAAACTTATCCTTAGCCATTACTTTTGAACAAGTGGTGCTAGGGCTTTCCTATTTTGCAGTTGTATTTCTTTTGAGAAGACCCTACTTTGGGTAACAATATATTTAAGAAAAGTTTAATCTTCGCTATGTTGCCATACAGGGGCATAGTTGTTTCACAAAAACATCTATTTATATATGAGGATTTGCGGATAAGAGATGGATACCTCAAAGCGTAACAGACGGACAGACGGACATCCCAATCACTATATACCCTCCCGCTTTTCAAGCGGAGGATATAATAATACATATGTATATAATACTGCTGATTTTTTCTGTCAGTTCGATGATTTCCACCATCAAAAAACAATGTTTACCTAACCCTAAAGGCTTGATAAATCTTTTACTCCTTTAGATTCTGAAACATTGCATTTACCTTAAAATATAGCTATAATTGTATAATGTTATGAGATCAACATATCATCAGTTTATTCCCAATAAGCTCAAGTGAGCATTTTGGCCAATATGCTTCTTTATCTAATTATACCCCCGCTCCGAAGGAGAGGGGGGTATACTTTTTTACCCTTGTGTGTCTGTCTGTCTGTCCGTCTGTCTAGCTGTCTGTGTGTCCGTCCGAAACAAAATTTCGTCAGTTTTCTCAGCAACTACTGATCGTAGATGCTTGAAATTTTAACACAATCTTCTCTGAGGCATGCCATATGGTGGGATACATTTTTGGTCAAATCCAATATCAACTTCCTGTTTGTCTGTGCGTCTGTCCGTTTCATACATTACAAATTTTCGTCACAGTTTTGTAAGCAAATACTCATCGTAGATGCTTGAAATTTTAACACAATTATCTCTGAGGCATGCCATACAGTGGGATACATTTTTGGTCAAATCTGATGTCAACTTCCTGTTTGTCTGTATGTCTGTCCGTTTCATTCATAACAAATTTTTGTCACAGTTTCCCCAGCAAGTACTCATCGCAGATGCTTGAAATTTTAACACAATCATCTCTGAGGCATGCCATACGGTGGGATTAATTTTGATATGAATCTGATGTCAATTTTATAATTTTCTGTGCATCTGTCCATAATTAAACTTGAATATTAACATGATATTGTTTATTCACACCAGAGCGGGGGTATTCCTAGTGAGCATTGGCTCACAGATTTCTTGTTTTTTTTTTGCCCCCCTAAAAATTTTAGCTTTAATCTACAGGGGGTCATTTTTCTTCACGTGGGTTCTGCAAATTTTTAGGGTGGTGACACTTTTTCTACGGGCAAAAGAGTTATTTTTCTACGTCGAATAATGAACGGGGGTCATTTTTCGCTGTGAAAAATGACCCTGGTGATTATTCGATGGGGGTCATTATTCGTCTTTACAGCGGCATATTTCTGCCCCTACATGCAAGATAAATTATGTTACAGTAACATGCAACATAACTATATAGACATGCACCATATGTATGTCTACATGAACGTGAATAATGTTGACATGCAAGTTACAAATCTAATCAGAAAATATAATCTAAATATATGTAAATTTACTTACTAACGCCTGTATCTGACATTTTAGATGCAAGAAGGATATGAAGATAACAAACAGTATTCAATTTCAAAGTCCATAAAACAATACAAAACTGGAGCAGAGCAAACACAGACCCCCGAAACAACAGAGGTGGGATCAGGTGCCATGGAGGAGTGAGCATCCTCTGTCAACCGGTCACAACCGCCGTGTGCTCCTTGTCATGATCAGGAAATAACGGAAAAAATCCGTCGTCAATTCAGTGTATAAATAATGGACTAACAATTGGTATGAAAAACGTCAGTCAGCATTTGACTCAATGATAAATTGTATTTGCTGACAAGGTTATTCTGTCGACTATAGAACTTATGAAATGATGACTTAAAACGAGACTGTTGATATTCTTGTTCATTAACTTGCTTATCAATAATTTACTTTGTTTTAGAAATTGTTCATACGTAGAGCATGTTCTTGCGTATCGAATCAAATGAGATATATATACTCCGTGTATATGCAGGTGGTGAAGGTATATTGCTGCATAAGTTAGGGAAGTTGACGATTGAAAAGTTAAAGTCATCGTTTTGTTGTTAAAAAAACATTTATTTAACGTATTTTTCCACGGTAAAATATCCAAATATGAAAGAGATGTGTCAGACTCTGTGGTATCTTTTATCTCAAGCTCACCAGGATATATCGTATCGACAAAGGAATGGAAATTGCCATTGTTAATTGACAATACGTGGTCGATATATCTAAATGTCGAGTTGAAAGCCACAGCAAGTGTTTTCTTCTTTACACGCATAAAATTTTGCATAAATTCTGCTTCATATGAATATAAAAATAAGTCTGCGAATAACGGAGCGCAATTTGTACCCATGAGATGCAACATAATAATGTAGACATGCTACTCATTTATGTCAATATGCAACTTATTTATGTCGACAGGCAACTTTTTTATGTCAACATGCGGCTTATTTATGTTGAAGATTATATGTCAACATGCAAGTTATTTATGTCAACATGCAAGATAATTATGTTAACACGCAAGATATGTAACTTGATATGCAACTTTTTATCTTGCATGCTGTCATCAATATCTTTTATGTAAAAATATAAATCGCATGTTGACATAACTAAGTCGCATGTTGACTTTTAAATAAGTAGCATGTCAACATAATTATGTCGCATGTGACATAATTATCTAGCGTGTTTACATAATTATCTCACATTTTAACATAATTTACTTGCATGTTGACATAATTTACTTGCATGTTGACATAATTATCTTGCATGTTGTCATAAATTAGTTGCGGGTTGACATAATTATCTCGCATGTTAACATATATAAGTCGCATGTCTACATAATTATCTTGCATCTTGCATCTAAAATGTCAGATACAGGCGTTAGTAAGTAAAGGATGATGTGACATAACTGCTATCTGGGTTCCCTTTTCCCACGACGAATTATATTAAATCTACAATGATGTTGGTAGTTTTAAAACATGACTGAATACACACTGCACCTTTTGAATAGTTTCAATAGTTCAGACACATTTTAATTATAAGAAATAATGCATTATCTTTGATTTCTTAGACCCTATCACAACTAAATTCGGCCAGCTTTGTGAGAATATGTTCCTTTATAGTAAGAGAATGGGCGGGTCTTAGTACAATAGAGGGATATGCGTGTTCGAGAAGTTAATGTATACTATACAAATACTAAACTTTTGAGTCCGAACATTATTTAATCTAAAACAATAAAATTCAACTTGTTATACATGTACTATGTAAATCTATTGGGTCTATTATTGAGAGAGTTGGTTGCTTGATTTATGACACTTAGTCTGGTCCGATTTATAGAAAAAAATACTTCTAACGGCAAATAATTATTATTTGGTCCAGCCTAGTTTTTTAACCTATTTCGAGTATGCTGAATCCGAAAAAATATGCTGGCCTTCATGAAAATGGCGTTAAAGAGGTCAAAATGGCGATTCAAAATGGCGGACATCCAATTTTTCTTATTTTCTCTTAATATCGTTCAAAAAGGAGAAATAATGTATGAATATCTCACTGAGTGTAATACAAGTATAAAAATGATAATAGAATGCTAACATTATTAGTTAAACTCAGAAAATTTAGTCTTTTCTACAATTAATTCGAATTTTCTCTGATTTTTTGGTCTATTGTTCTATATTCCGCTTTGTTCAGGATTTTACATTTGCAAATATCCATACACTGCAGATTTGTATTTTTTCCCTCTACATCTCACCATTCTACAACTTAATGATGGTGCAGCTGTAAGTTAAAAGTCAAAATGGCAATTCAAAATGACGGATATTTATCTTTTTTTAAAATTATTTTTAAATTACTTCTTAATGTCGTTTACACAGGAGAAAGGAATTGCGAATAACTTACTGAGCGAAGTACAATTATGTAAAATGCCAACAGAACACTAATTTGATCACTTTAAATCGGAAAATTTAGTCGTTTAAATAAGAATTATGTGTTAATTAGCTCAAAATGGCGATTCAAAATGACGTCTGATACATTCGAATTTCGTAGAAACTGCTTAATATTCTGGTTTGTTTTGCAGAAAATAAATTACAGTTTGTTTTTTATATATATAGTATATATAGTATATTGATAAGTCCATTAGATATGAACAAAAATACTTGAAAAGATTCATTATATTCTGGAAATAGTTAACAACAAACTGGACTTAAGAGTTTCCGAATTTCCCCCTTCGTATTTGACCGTACGTGTTTCAAAGCCTAAAATCACTCCCGAATCCTGTCATTATCAACTTGCACTTCTAAATCAACATCCCTCGGCACACCATCAAATATAACTGAAGAAATTCTTGTCCATTTCATCAAACACTTTGTACTAGCTTTTTAGCACTTATAAGAACTAAGAATTATCCCCTAATATCTTCTATTCCAGCTTTATTTGCTATATGTTTCAGTCTGTCATCGGAATTTTGGTATTTCCAACTCTCAAGTAAATGGTGCGCCGTGTCAAGGATGACAACCCCTTGGCATGTAAAAGATCATTTCTCTGGAGTTCGAAAAAGAGTAAGCTCACTGGGGGCCGCCAGAGAAACCAAAATCCTTTAAAAAAAATTGATTATTTAAACTGATAGTCCGCCGAAACATGGCTGAAAAATTGCCGACTCGGCGTTAAACAATATACAATCAATCACCCAAAACTCAAGGAACAACACATTTATGTTTAAATGTGAAAAGTCTATTTTGTTTTCCAAAACCATATGCAAAATGAACAATAGGTATTGTGAGCATTTAGCTCACTAAATGAAACCCGGTCTTCCATATGAATATAATGACAGTGTCCGTGTTTTGCTATGGAAAATTTCATTCAGTGGTATGAGAGGAGTTGTGGATAAGAAATGGGTACCCCAAAGCGGAACAGACGGTCGAACATACATACACCTGTACCGATTACTCTATACCCTCCCGCTTTTCAAGCGAGGGGTATAAAAAATCTCTGATATTTAAGACATGTAGTTTTTTATTTTGTGACCTCATATAGATTTATTGTCTTTTAGGGTGGAAAGGTCATTCTATTAGCAAGAAAATTCTCAAACTTGATCTGAAATCACATTGTGTGCATATTTTGGTGAGAAAAGTTGTAAAATTATGCAATTTAAGAGCGCCTGCAGATTCCTCGTGATTCCTATCACTTACAAGCTTTCGTAACAATAGGCCTAAGCCATTCCTGATTTCGATCTAGTCAATACTTCTCTTGACAACAAAATTTTCTTGAACACTTCAAAACGTTTACAAGGCATTTTGATCCACACTTCTTTGTTAGGATAGTGTAAGGTTGTATCAAGAATCGTGGGGGGGGGATTGAACACAAACATTTTCTTCTCTCAGATTTTGTAAATTTCACAATTTTTAAATTTATATACACTGTTCAATACAAAATTATCCGTACAAAGCATGAAATATTTGAGAATGTAGTTGAATTTTTGACTGAGAATAACAAAATGCAAATGTAGGGACACAGAATCAGAGCTGGACAATGAAGAAAATTTATGGTTTACGTATATTATACTGATAATTCTTAATATATATATATATGCTTATATTTGGATATTATAAATATATTCAGATTTATATGATGTAACAATTACTAGCCCTATAATTGGTCCTGGTCAATCATTTTCAAAATCATACTAAGTTATGTTGCACTAGACCTTCCACTTGAACATTTATTAAACATTTATTTTTTTCTAAACTGGACTAAGAATAGATCAAGAATTTCCAACATCTGAATGTTCACTCGCCTTAATGCTGGGGGATACTGCTCTTGGGGTAGCTTAATTTTCATATTGTCCCCAAAACAGCAATTATTGTACGATATTATTAACTTTTTATATGAAGAAGCATGGTGAGACAGGTAAAAGGTAAAATGTATTCGGAATTGTCGTCAAAAAGTTATCATCACAATAGAAGTAATTAAACAAAAATCCGTGTTATAAAAATCCTATGTCATAAACAAAAAATATCCTCCAACTCTCATTGCATATTTGAACATGAATAAAAAACAAACTGTAATTTATTTTCTGCAAAACGAACCAGAATTCAGCAGTTTGGATATTTTACGAGATTCAAATGTATAAATTTGACGTCATTTGAATTGCCAATTTGAGCTAATTAACACATTTCAAATTAAACGACTAAATTGTCCGATTTTAAGTGATCAAATAAGTGTTCTATTGTCATTTTACATAGTTGTACTACGCTCAGTAAAATATTCACAAATCCTTTCTCCTATGTAAACGACATTAAGAATTAAATAATTTGAAGAAAAAAATGAATATCCGCCATTTTAAATCGCCATTTTGACTTTTTACTTACAGCTTCGCCATCATACAATTGTAGACTAGTGAGATGTAGAGGGAAAAATACAAATCTGCAGTGTATGGATATTTGCAAATGTAAAATCCTGATCAAAGAAGAATACAGAAACAATAGACCAAAAAACAGAGAAAATTCGAATTAATTGTAGAAACGACTGAATTTTCCGAGTTCAACTAATAATGTTAGCATCCTATTATAATGTTTATAGTTTTATTACACTCAGTTAGATATTCACTCATTACCTATCCATTTTGAAGGACATTAAGGGAAAATTAGAAAAATTGGATGTCCGCCATTTTGAATCGCATTTTGACCTCTTTAACGCCATTTTCATGAAGGCCAGCATATTTTTTCGGATTCAGCATACTCGAAATAGGTTAACAAACTATGCTGGACCAAATAATAATTATTTGCCATTAGAAGTTATTTCTAGCCTTCTTTTTAAAAATCAGGACCAGACTAACTGTCATTTTTCATCGTTTATTTCATTTTTCTCACGCATGCTGTATTGTATTGTAATGTACATAATTTATGTTTGTATTTTCTCTATACTGTTGTGCAGTTTAAGAGAATAAACTATTGAATTGAATTGAATTGAATTGAAGACCTTATATGGCTATTGTTATCTTTTCGCACATAGTCATTGTCCAATCCGGTGACAGAACAACAAAACATGGTGGTTTACTATGTTTACATTTTATCACAGACACGTGGTTGAGGTAAATTTACCTGTTATTACCCTTTTCTACATTAAAAACTTTTATAATGGTCAGCCAAGGTTGTTTATACATAATAATACGCATGGATTTCAGCATTTACGATTTTAGGACAAGAAATGCACTTGGAACTTGTATTCACTGATACTCGGGAATATGTGAAGGCCTAGCGAATTGCTCACCAAACACGCTACAAAACTTTCAACTAATGTATATTTATCAATTGTTTGTATGTGTGTATAAATTCTACTGCGGTCTCGGGACTGTTGATAATATGTAGACTGATGTCTAATCCTTGACTCAAATGCATTAAAAAATATCGGAAAGCAGTAAAATACCAAGCATGTTTCCACAGTATTTTTGTAGTACTCACTCGTATAAAGAATTTCATTTAGCTGATTGGTCAGTTAGAAACTATCGACAATGCCTCGATTAGCATATGAATTTATTCTTACGTCAGAAAATCAAGTTCCGTCGATCTGTTCATAATGGGAAAGGCCAGCTAGATTTTACAATTTCTTTAAAAAAATAGCATGTGAGCGCAGTTAGGTACAATTTTCTCCTTTCACATATAGTTAGATTTCAATGAAATGCAGTGTCCAGCCAAAGGAGAAAATTGTACCTAACTGCGCTCGTATTTTTTAAGGGCCTCAAAGAGTGGGGCGGGGTTAAAATGCAATGGGAATTGGATGTAAACATGATACCCCTACCCAAATAAAAGATCTATATCTTGCAAATCACTTTTCTATTTTTGTTATAAATAGTATTCTATAAAGGTACACATATCAGTGATTTGTTACATGCAACATCTGAGTAGAATTTAGACATTTAATTTTTTGTCAATTTACCAGGGGCCACAAGTCACCTCATCCTTTGACCATTTTTAATTTATATTTTCTTATAAGATTGGTAACTTGCATGTCAACTTAATTAACTTGCATATTGACATAAATATGTTGCATGTCTACATAATTATGTTCCATGTTAACATAATTTACCCTCATTGAGGGGGCAGAAATATGCCATAATAATTATTACACATTTCATAAAATAGGAGCATCCATAAACTGCTTGTCCAAAACAAAAAAGGCGGGTGGCCACAAAATTCACGCTACAAATCCAATTAAGGATTGGATCCACCCATCAAAAACTGATATTGTTTGTGCTGGTGATATGGAGAGAGAAAGGATTTATAAATATTCAAAGAAAGAAAGAAATTGTTTCGGTTTTAGGATGTGAGACGGGATATCAAGGTAAATGTTGCTCCAGGCCTTGTCGATTTCCTAGTTATGGTGATTGCTGCCAGAGTGAATGTAACTGTGAAGAAAGATTTTGTATTCATGCACAGAATGCACAGAAGGTAAGAGAGGAAAGCACCTTATTATTGTCTTAATCATTACGTGATTTCCTTTTCAGCAAATGCATATTTCCTTTTATACGTTTGATATCAGATTTCTAATTGTACAAAATTATCGTTAAAGTACATGTCTTGGAGATATACTTTTCTGTATCTTGTTGTTGTTTTAAAAGAATGTGGATCTGGCTATAATGGAACGAATTGTTCTTCATTCTGTATATATCCTTTTTATGGTGACCAGTGTTTGCAGAAGTGTAACTGCACCAAGGAATCGTGTGATAATGCTCTAGGATGCATAGACGGTAAGTGAGAGAGAGAGAGAGTGTGTGTGTGTGTTTGTGTTAACCAGTGAGTTTGAATGTAATCTATTTAAGCTATTTTAGCCTATGGTGTAGGAGATGCACTTTATAATAAGAACCCTGGACAAGATGACAATTTAATTATGACATTTCTTCTTAAAAATATTAGATAAAATATATTTTACCTGTTAAATTAGTTAAAAAACTGTTTTAAATCTTTAAAATTATAAACAATACATTTAATTTCTTGAATAAGGAATGCCTCTTCAAAGCACGACGATAATTATCGGAGGACTTTCAGTATGTGCGAATTTTCTAATCATTGGGTTTTAAGTTCAGCTTTCATTCCTTGAATTAAAACTCGTCTGACAACATTGAGCTTGTTTTTTGCCAAATAACACAAGACATGTTTGTTCCAAAACAATGTCATTTATTATGAAATGACAACATATAATATAAAACATAAAAGTGAATAAAAAAGACTGGGATACAATGTAACCTTAAAACACAATTCCTGAGAAAATTTATAAAACATAACAATTGGTCTCCCAGTCTATGATTATTACATAACATATATAATTTGGCAAAATAGGTGGCCTCAAAAATATGGCCATAATATACATATAAAACGGAATTAATTACAATTGAAAACATAGACATATGAGTTTAAGGTGGCCTAATGTACAGTTAAAGTCTGCTTGGGGATGGAGGTGGGTAATCCAAAAAAATATTTCAGCAAATGTTTGGCCGTCTTGTCTTTACAATAGCAGTAGATATAATGATGCTACTTCTCTTATCTCAAAAGGATAAAATTACCGGGGGATCCCCACGGGTTAACAGATAATGCGAATTTTCTAATCATTGGGTTTTTCGTCGTTAGGGGACGACCGTTTCATTCTGAGGGGAGGGGGGGGGGGCTGGCAGATTTTGGAAATAAATAATCTTTCCCTGAAAATATTGAAAATAAATAATCTTTCCTCCACTACAGAGAAAATAAATAATCTGACCTTGCCTTATGATATTTCAATATTGTGAAAAATACCCTTTTATTTACGTGTAATTTAATCTCAAAAGTCTTCAATTCAAACAATTTTTTTGGCTCGCTTCCCTCGCCAATTTAGATCCAAATAGTATTTAAAATCAGATTACCAGACTGGATACTTGAGTCATTTTGTCAACCTGACAATGTGCACTTAGTAGATGTGATGAATAACAGTACTTTAAATACAAGCCAATTCTTATACACCACAAAAGATAAATTTTCTTGTCGAAGAATTACACTTCCCCGATAAATTAATACAAAATATAAACTGGTGGATTTAAGTGGGACGTACATGTGTACAACCCCTCCCCTAAAATTTCAAAGTATGATACGAATAATAATAATAATGCCATACTTTGGGACAATACCAATATTTTTGTGCCTAGTTTTACTCTTAAAATACACAAAAACCCAAGAGCTTCAGGGGGCTTTGCCCCCTCGGCACTTTTCATTCAAAGTATGATATGACTAGTATTAATAATGTCATACTTTGGTACATATCTAACCAATTCCTACACAATTTTGACTGGTTTTACTCTTTTACATACAGAAAAACCCATGAGCCTCAAGGGGGCTTCGCCCCCTGAACCCCCTTCATTAAAAGTATGGTATGACCAGTATTAATTATGTCATACTTTGGTTCATAATAACCAATACCACTATAAAAGTGGCTGGTTTTATTCTTAAAATACAACCCAATAGCTTCGGGGGGGAGAGGGGGGGGGTTACTCCCTTGGCCTCCACCAGGGCTTCGCCCAGGACATGGGTGCCTTACGGCGGCCCCAGACCTCTTGCCTCAACAAAGCTATACACGCCCCTCCCCAAATCCTGTATCTGCCTATGGTATATAAATGATTAGTCTTTTAGAATCAATTGATTACGGTACGGAAAGACAAAGAAGAAAATAAATAATCTGTCCTTGATTAATTTGAAAATAAATAATCTGTCCTCGATAGGCATGAAAATAAATAATCCGTCTCAAAAAAAATTGCCAGGCCCCCCCCCTCAGGATCAAATGGTCGTATTTTTTTCAAGAGGTTCTCGGGGAATAGAAGAAATTGTCTTCAGATCGGATCAGAAACTCCGGAATATTCCTGGAATCTTTACAAACCTTACGACAAACAATGCTGTACACAGGATTTCCAAACTACAGATAATGGAATTTACATGTTAGCATATGCAAATAAATATGAAACTATCGATAAGCGAAGTCAACCAACAAAAGAATATTCAAGTAACATGTAGCATGAAGAAAATATTAAAGTATTGATTATCAATTAAAGCTAATCAAGCGTAAGAATTTGTTTCTCAATAAAAAATATGTAATTTAAGGAATGAAGCTTATTTCAACTTATGTTGTATCATTGCTGCGGTGTTTTTCCTTTGAAGTCAAGTGTACAATAACTGGAGATACACCGATGGGCGTATCCAGAAAAAACTGTGCCGTGTATATATAGGCGGAGCCAGCAAAAACTGTGCCGTGTAAATAAATTATTGAACACCAAGGCGATTTCATCATTTTAAATTACATGTATATTGAATCTAAGTTACAGCATGAATGGGCTTTGTAATATACAACTGCAAAAATTCTGCAAGCGAAATAAAAGTCTTTCACATAAATTACAGTGCGTATATATCCCAAACTACGAAATGATTTTACTGAGCTCTTCAAATATTCAATCCAAAGCAACGCGAAATCAAATTCTTGACATGAACTCCACACAGAAATATATTAAACTAGATGTGAAACTCGTTGCGAGCAACGAGAGGTCTTCCGTCCGATTCCGGAAGGAAAACGTTAAATCGAGCAGAAAAATTGAAAAAGATTTGCACACAAGGGGGATTGAACCCAAGTCGCCAGCATGAAACTCCAACGCACTAAATACTACGCCATCGCGACCTCTACTCTAAATCTACTTGTATATATGTACAAAACAGTGCTTCTGTCTTAAAATTATGAAAGGCAGGTCACTTTTCAAAATTTAGCGATAAACGCCACGAGTTAATCTTTGCGCCTTTTCTTTGGAATGTTCTATTAAATAGGTGTTATATCTTCAATGAAGTTAAAAAAAGAACGTTCTTATAGTCTATTCAAGGTTTACAAAGTATATTAACACAGTTTACAAATTCCATATTGTATATATGCATTTAACACTAAAGCGGTGAAACAGTTATGAATTTTTAATTTTTTTCAGTTTCCTTTGTATCCCCAAAGTGAACTATCCCGATTAGTAAGTCGACAAAGGTTGAAATGTTTCGCCAAAAAACATGGCTCCTCCTACAGCGGTCATGGAATCAGATATCATTCTTGATCAATAACTCTGAGACAAGAATGCTAAAATAAACTCCATGAAGCGATCTTTTAAAAAACATCTTATTTTTGTCTTATTTATTAGTTTAATATGACACAAGTGTGCATAGGAAAAACAGTTGTTAAGATTTATACTTAAAATATTAATTGATATTCTTTTTTGAGAAAGCATTACTTATAAGCATGATTAAAGATCTGTTTTTCCATGGTGCACAAAAGATATTAGGTGTATAATTTCCTTTGCACACTTAGTCTTTTACCAATTATAGAAGACGTTAGTTTGACACAGAACTTCAACGTAACTACGACGTGACAATCCAAGTATTCTTTTACATTTCATTTATTCTTATGTTACTTTCGTTCAAGCAAACGCTCGGCTGCCTCCGTAAACCCCTCTTGCGAAATGTCGGCGTTGACAGAGACAGCCGCCATTTTGGACCCGCTTCAGATTTTTGAATGCTAATATCTAGAGTTTAGATTTATCCACATTCAAACAAATTATATAGTAAGCATTATAAGGAGGGTTTCTATTAACATACCAAAAATAAATGAAAAATACTGAAAAACAAAAAAGTATGAAAATACGAATTTTTAAAATTTGCATCTCGTAACAACCGGAAGTACTGACGACGCACGAGAAGGTGATTCCGCAAACGACAAAGTGACAAACTATCGTCTCCAATAAGTCTCCAGGTCATATCTTTAGCTATTTTTGAGAAAAAGGGGCGACAAAATCGCATTTTAAAATCAGGAAATCGTCCATAACTTGGCACCATAAGCGAATTTTCCAAATTTCTCTTCGGATGTAACAACTTCATATAATGACACACATTTTGTGAAACTTTCATGAAAAACCGCTGAATAGTTTTCGAGAAATCGCCTGCACAAAATTTTGTCAAAAAAAAGAATAATAATAATAAGAATAATAAGAAACAGTAGAATCACTATAAGGTCTTCCGTTGGAAACGGAAGAACGATCTCGTTGCGAGCAACGAGAGGTCTTCCGTCTGATTCCGGAAAAGAAACCAGTAAAATCGACCTGAAAATTGATTTAAAGATCTTTGGATACTCAGATAATTTAAACGGGTCACGAGCAGTAAAATTCAACACGCTATCTATTACGCTATTTGAACCCGTACTCTAAATTTACTTGTGTGTACATATTTGCAATATCTCTCTTAAAATTATGAAAAGGAGAGTTTTAATTCATAATTTTGCGCCAAAAGCCACGAGTAAATCTTGGTACTTTCTCTTGGAATGTTCTATTAAATAGGTGTGATAGCTTCAATTAAGTAAAAAAATAAAATGTTCTTATTACCTAAATTTCGAGGTTTAATTAGAAAGTATACATTCTACACATTAAATATCGTATCTATGTAAGTAACACTGAATCAGTGAAACGACTATGAATTTTTAACTTTTTGTAAATTTCCTGTTTAACCCCAATGTTGACTTTCTCGATCATTTACACTTTTATGAAAGGGTTGGAATGTTTCACCGAAAACATGACTAGGCCTATCACAGTCAATTTATGTTCAATGGCTTGCATCAGATCTGTGAGAAAAATGTGTATATAAACTCAGTTAAACGCTCCTTTAAAAAACACTCTTACCTGTGTCTTTTCTGTTAGTTTAATATGTCACAAGTGTACATGAAAAAAAAAAGGTTATGTTTTATACTCTCTATTTATATTGTTTCATGTAAAAACTTATAAATATGTTTTAAGATGTAATTTCCGTTTTGCACAACAAAAGGTTTTAGATACCGCATTTCATTTGTACATGTAGTCTTTTCTTTTTCTACTTTGATGATTCGCCAAAACCAATTATGGTAGACGTTTGAGAAGACCTTGGATAAACACTTTAGTTTAACAAAGAATTGCACCGTAACTACTACGTGAAAATCAACGTATTCATTTTCATTTCAGTTATCCTTACATATCTTTTTGTTCAAGCAAACGCTCAGCTAACTCTTTAACCCCCTACTCGCAAAATGTCGGACTTGACAGAGACAGCCGCCATTTTGGTACCGCTTCAGATTTTGAAATATTAATATTTAGAGTTTAGACGCATCAATATTCAAACAAATTATATAGTAAGCATCAATAAAAAGGTCTCTATTAACATTCCAAAAATAAATGAAAAATATTAAAAAAAGCAATAAAGTTAGAAAATACGATTTTTTTAATTCGCCTCTGGTAACGACAGGAAGTACTGACGACGAACAAAAGGTCGCGTCCTGGGTAGTATCTATCACGATCTATAATCCCTGAAAGTTTCATGTTGATATCTTTAACCGTTCTTGAGATTATCCGTAGACAAAATGTCATTTTAATTTCAGAAAATGGTCCGTAATTTGGCACCAAAAAGGAATTTCCAAAAAATCGCTCGGATAGATCAAATTCATGTAACAACACATCTTCACTGATAATTTCAAGTAATTCCATCCAGTAGTTTTCGAGAAATCGCGCACACAAAATTAGAAAGTCAAAAAAATAATAATAATAATAATAATAAGAAACAGTAGAATCACTATAAGGTCTTCCGTGAAGACGGAAGACCTTAAATATCCCACCTATTGTAATATAGGGCATACGCTGTACTGCATCCACAGATGAAGAGTAATTGACCCCGACACAGCGTTTTCGTGAATACGACAGCTCTCGAGTATGTCAAATGATCAACGGGTATCTTTTTCTTTATTTTCGAATAACACTTGAATTTACCTTCTTCAACTTCGAATTTTTCTTCTTTGATATCCAAAGGTTTTCTTGTGAATTTCATTAACAATCCAGGGGCGAATCCAGCAATTTTTGAAAGGGGGAGGCTCCATGTCGGTGCCCCCAGCACTCATGCACAGAATCACATCGGCCACGTTAAGTCCGTAGCTACAATCAAAAACAGTTGACAAGGGAAAAACCCTTTGCACCACACTCTTATATCCAGGGGGGGATGTGCTGGGATGCTGCAATCAGACGTCCTTTCTCATAAACACACGCACATCAAATGTTTATTAAAAATACTGACAGAAAGGAGAGATTATCCATGCGGTCACCTGACAAAAACTACATTTTCTATTGGTGTAATTAAAAATCATGCTGAAAATCTGTGACATGACGTTTGATTGGCCATGATACAAGAAAGTTATTGAATATTTATTATGGTGTATCCTGATTTATTTGGACGAAGGGCGGAGACTCGTGCTTCGCACTCGTCACCGCCCTTCGTCCAAATAACTCAGGATACACCATAATAAATATACAGCTCAACAAACTTTTTAAGCTCACATGGTTTTTCACATAAATTAAGGTCACATCATTGTAACACAAATTACCATTTTGAAACTGCAGTACAATGGCATAACCCTTCGTTGTATTACATATATAAAGTCAAGCATAAATGTCTTTTAAAATCATTATCATAAGTTTCGAAAGTGGATGTTTCAAAGGAAATTGATAAATAAATGGTTGGATGTTTCGACTATACGATTCTACCATAGGTTTTTATAAATTGTATAAAAGGAGCTTTCCTTGACCCCATGTAGTTGATTTTTTAAAATTGTCTTCTTAAAGGTGAGTATTTTTGAAAATTCTAAGCTCATTTACCATACTTCTCTTGGTTTCATCAAAATATAGCGCCCAAAAGCGATAATATTGCAAAAGGAAACCACACTAAAAGGCAGGATAATGAAGTGCTGTTTATTTTTTTGAATAGTACAATTCTTCTATGAAAAGGAAAATTTTTATGCATTTACGGTTTGAATCGTTAACATTTTGCAGTGGGATGAAATTTTCATGATTCTTGATTTTTGAAGTTGACTCCTTAAAAATCTCACCTTATTCACATAGAAAGCAGTCAAACATATGAAAAATACTATTACCACCCGAATTAAAAAGTCATGATGTACAGAAAATACAAATTACAGTAGCTGTACTGTACCCATGTCTACGTTTCTGCCAAGAGCTATTGCTTTCAAAAGAACGGATAAAAAGACAGTTACAAGTGGCAAGAAACTACAAAAATTCTAATGAGAATAGTTGTTATTTTTCAGCAATAATAAAATCAAAGTTCCACCAATTGATTTCTATGAATTAGGTTTCAGTAAATGAAATAATACTCAAATTATGTAAACAAATACTTTTTTAATGTATTTTTTTGTCTCGCTACACAATATTATATCATAGCAATGTGACCTTAATTTGTGCGGAAAACCATGTGAGCTTAAAAAGTTTGTTGAGCTGTACAATAACTATTACTTATCCGATATAACATAACTTGGGGCAGTTTACGCTTCATAAACCGCGAAGCGGTTTAATACCACAACTGAGATATACTTTTCAGCAATCGTTTATTTAAATTAAGAACTTATTTCCGTTTCCAATACTGTTCAAGAGTTTTTATCATAGATGTGTTTCATGTAATCTCTCTCTATATATTCCGTTTTATGAACAAAACGTTTTATATTTTCTATTTAGGGAGGTTTTACTTATGCTTTTGCATATTTCTTATTTGATTTTTTTTAATCTTGTAAGTAAGATTCTTACTTTTTGTATCTCTTAGGTTTTTTTGAACTCTTTTATTGATCTTTAATATATGACTGGTGTACTCGAGTATTTTGAAATAAACGTAATGAACATGCACAGCGCAGTAGATCATTACATACATACAGTTTCTACTAGAATGACTTTTCCCATCAGCCAATTTTCGGGTACAACACTCATAATTCTGGCATTTCTGTTTTTGATAAATCACTTCCAGTCAGAAGTTATATATATCCCTTTTATCGATTTTTAGATGACCATTTTGTCTACCCAAAAACGACAAAAGCTAGAGTGCTGAAATTTTTGTGTGATTGTAGAGGATATGATCTAGTTGTGCACCTGTGTTTTCAAATTTTCCGGAAGTGCCTATTATGGAAGCACGGTATACGGGGTTGAAATGAAGGACACGAATTAAGACTGATTTTTTGAGACATTTTGAATCATATCTTTCAAAGTAAAATTATTTTGTTAAAACATACTGAACAACATTTGTACTAAACGACAAGATCTTTATTATGATACAAAGAAAAAGCGTAGTTTTCTTA